>NC_143554.1:53066500-53216750 GCF_054136105.1 Typopeltis vanoorti
TTAATACGATTAATTTCTCGTCTTAGAATATCTACATGAGCTTCTTTACAGTCTTGACAGATCTTCTTATCACAGTGGGAACATTTTTCCAAGTAGGATTTCTCGCTGCATACGTTGCATCTTTCCATCATGGATGGGGGCGGCTCGGGCTCCTCTCCCGTGATGTCGCGGTGTAGCTCCAGAAACCTCATTAGCGTTACATTGGTAGGGAAAGCTTGGACTCCCTGATATGGGATACGATGTTCTGCACGACATTCGGGACACTTTATTTGTCTTCGGGCATAATCTATTAATCCCTCTAGGCAGGGGTCCATACAGAATGTGTGTTGGCATGGCAACAATTTAGGATTTCTATAGCGATCCAGGCAAATAGCACAAGTAAGAAGCTGGTCCAGCTGACTCCAGGCAGAAGCCATGTTAGTGATTTTGGGGTTCCACTCTAGAGTATTATTAATTTAGGTTTAGTTTTGGAAATATCCATTTGCATCTGAAGGTTAGAGATGTTACAATGGCTCCAGGGCTCAGGGAATTCATCTTTTAAAATTCACCTGAAAAATAATAAGCGCTTCTAAGAATGATGACAAGTAATATATTTAAATTTCAGTTAGTTATATTTATCAAAATGCAATTAAAATTTGCCACACGAAAACAAATAAATCCTATGTTTTTTTTGTTTTTTTAAGAAAAAAACACTAGTAGCCTAGTCTGAAAGTGCTAGCATTTATTGCCTCAGATACTGATTTATGATCGTAAAGATTTGCATATTGTAACATTATATTTTGGCACTCAAGATTCATTAACTTTAATTTCTCAACTTTTTATCAAATATTCTTTCTTTATTTATAGTTAATTAAAACAATGAGAACATGATTTATGCTGTACTTACCTACTGGGGTCAACATGTGTCAAAAAGCACGTAAACTTCGAAACCTATAATTATTTACAAGTTTAATAATTTTCGCAAACAGATTTTTCGTACCAAATATTGTAACTCTCGCTAACACATAATCATGCTGTTGACTACTGGTTTCGTCTTAGTGTTACTGTTAGCTTAAGAAAACATTTCACAACTTACAGCTGTGATGCAGTTCAAGTTACGAAATCATTACTGTCCTCTGCGCGTGATCATGACCGGTCTCTGGCAAGCTTCCACTGTGAGATGGTTGACACTAAGGCTAATTACCTAAGTGAAGCGTAATATCCTTAGTGTTTTTGTTGTTTTTGATCCGATCTGATTATCTCTTGGGGAGGATTGGTTTTTCTACTCACTGTATCTATAGGGTATATTTAAAGATGAAAACATAAGCCAGTTAATGCTATATATTATTTGATGACAGCACACAATTTCGAATACGAAACAAAAATGCACTCTTATTTCAGTGTATATTGATTTACTCCTACAAAGTTAAAACTGTCAAATGGGAGCGTTTTTCTGACGAATACTCTTTCATGAAAATGTATCAGATTATAGACTGTGCTTACATAATCAGTCGGCATCTTGTCGATTTTAAAGGCTTACAAAAGAGTCAAGGAAAAGAGTGCTTAAAAACATTTTTAAATGATAATCCGCCAAGAAAAGTAAATCTGTAGCACATTTAGTACCACGAGTCAGCTAAGGATTAGATAATCCATAAATCCTACTCTTAAGACGCTTCATGCCTCCAAATAAGCGGGGTCTCACACCTGACAACGAAAATTGTCTATCACCGTCCTAAACACATACGCTAACACGCATGTCATAGTGGGATTTAAGCCCACTACAGGTAGGTTGAAAAGGTGCTGTCTATTGCTAACCAATAAACGACTAAATAAATAATGTATCAGCAGAAATATAAGAAACAACGCAAGATACAATACATAGTTCATATAAAGTAAGAATTCCATAAGGTTTAGATTTTAGGTTAAACGTTACACTTAATGAATATAGCTTTATTCAGAATTTGGATTGCTTAGAATTTATGCCCCGAAACTCAGGTAGTTATGCGTGGTGTGTGTGTTCTAAAACTGACTGATCTCTTTTGCAACTGTGAACAAAAGGTTTCGATAGGAAGCAACCTCCGTTTCTACTGAGACTACAGCTTGCTTCATCCTAAACATTGGACCTAGTTTTTAAAAGGTAGTAGGTTAAGGTCTTGAAAGTGCTCGCGCGTGTTGTATATGTCTGTCAAATTAGTATGTTATGTTAACCAGCCAGTCTGTGGATTGCAGGAAAAACATGCAAAGGAAGAAAATTTGTGTGCATTTACAAAGTAATAGCAATTCAAAATTAAGCAACCCTTGTTTCACGGGTGCCTTTTCGAAGTATTTAATATACAAACCCAACAAACTATTAAAACCGCACATTCCAAGTTGTTTTCATCAATACAATAGTATATTATACAGAAAAAAAATAAACAAAATTTTCCATCGAGACATTTTTTTTTTCATAAGAAAGTTTAGCTGTGCCAACTTTGCCAGTGTTTCTGATGTAACAAGAAATGGCAGCTTTTTAAGCAAATATGAGACGCTGAATGATTATGTGTATTCGTTGCTTGAGAAGACTACTAAGATGAAAGTCTTAAGATGCACTAATGTTCCTATTTAGTTCTTGATATTTCGAAAAATCTTTCAGTTTTAGCATTCCTACGCCCTGCAAAACTAACCTGCTGCATAACTATAATCACTACACGAGACTAGTTTCCTAGCGCAGTATCCCACACAGTTTTTTTTTTCCTCTTGCAATGTCAAATGATAAGACAATTTGTATTCATTTTGTATTGTGGAATGGATATAATAAAATTCGTATATCACTTCCTGTATAGAGTTTCCCATTAGTTGTATGCTGAATTAAAAATATGCTGTATAACTCTAAAATCGAATATTTCTTTTCACATCCCTTCTCGGCGGAAATCCCCATGCTGTTGTCCTGTAATACATACAGCACCATGATTGAAATTTTTCCTTTAAAAAATCAGAACTTAGTCCTCAAACAGCGCTTGCAGGTTGTTTGCTACTGTTATCGTGATTAAGATGTCTAGAAATCAAAGTCCCCGTTTTAAAACGTTAATTCAAAATAATAATAAACACGTCTACTTTATTGCCAATTTCTGATAAACATTGTTTTATTGGAAACTTGTAACACTTTTACTGTGACATGCTCAATACATAAATAATTATTTATGTAACGCCATGATAATAAATTATAATTTATTATCATGGTGTTGTAAAGAGATCGTAAAACTGACTTTATATTACTCTATGTTAATTTGTACCTGTCATCCAATTTTGTCAACTAGTTCAGCTTCAAATGTACATGGTGCTTATCAATTTAGGAATGAAGACGAAAATAATTTGTTTATGTCAAAATAAATGCACGCGCATTAGATAGGGCCTGAAAAAAAATTCATCCCATGTTTGTTATTTTACGCCAAAATGGATTCGTTTTCTGCTCTTTCTAATCAAAATAGGAGGTGAAAGCAGTGACGTAACTACAGATTCTCGGCCAGAGTTCACTGGCCTCTTTTACCGTTTCACATCATTCAATGAATGCTTTAATTGGCCCGGCGGTAAGCTCTTGGGCCCTCAGATTGCGCGGCATGGTAGTTACGCCACTGGATCGAAAGCATGAATTTCATGAACACTAAAATTTCTAGCTATAGGGAAATTAGCAAAGGATAATTATTGGGTTCGTGTAAAATTTGCACCTTAAAATTCATAAACATTGTAATATTATTACAACTCAAATAACATAGCGATAATAATACTTATTTATGTGGCATTGACAACAATGAAAAGTAAAATGAAACACAAATAAAGCTTTTCACTTGCGTCAGACCTTTCCTTCGTAACAACAGGCTGCGTAGTTGGCAGGGTTTTTAACATAATTGAAAAGACGTTTACATCCCTTTTGGAACAAGCGCATACTTGGAAGTTGTTTCGCATTTGATTTCCAGATAGCGGATAGTACAAAGATTACCAAGATATTTGTTACCATGGAAACCTTCTTTAACGAACAATCACCGGCGTGATAAGGTCTGTAGTTCAGTGAACATATTTTACAGCTGAATGACCTAGTGTAGATCAAACATTCGGTAGTACATCCCCCCCTCCCTCCCCTAATACACGAGGTCATTCACTGCAGTTAAAGAATTGATTGATTGCCATCTTTTAATAGATTACTACTATATCATTTGAATGGGGATTTATAGATAAAAATATTCAAAATAAACCTCTGTATAACAATTCATGAAATGCAACTATCATAGCAGTTTGTATTTTCAAAGTGATCGGTGAGAGTTGCCACCACTACAGAATTTTTAATATTAAAATTACTTAGAAAATGAGCATCACGAGTTTCGAAGTCGAAAAAAAATGAATAGTTACGAATATTAAAAATATGAATCACAGAGACAAACTGTGATGACAAATATTGAAATATTTGAGCATTAATTTTGTGAGCAAGTCGTGTGTTTTGTTCTACAGTCAGTCAATTCTGACAGAACCAATCGGAATCTACAATTTGCGGATACTGATTATTACAGCAAACATCTGAGGTAGTAGTTTTATGTTTGTTAACTGAGTTTGTTAATGCATTTGTCGGTTTTACTAAACGGGAAAAAAAGAAAAATCCTTAATAAGATTCCTTGCAGTCTAGACGAATGTAAAATCTCAAATTCTTTCCAAACCAAACAAAGGGGCAAATCAGTTCCTGTGACGTTAAAAGTTTGTGACGCTTCAGACATTTAAAACTGTATTCCAACTTTGGCGAACATAATTCTTTTCTTCTGGTGGAGGTTTGAAAGAGAGAGAATTATTTTTAAGCGTAAATAAATCGTAGTGAGATTAGCACATAAAACTTTAAAACAAACAAACAAAAAATTTAATGAAATAAATTGTCATGCATCGCGAATTTGATGAGCAATGCATGTGTACTTGTCAATCAGATAACTTCAAATTTCGTAACTTAAAATTTTCATTAGTTTCATTGCTTGAAATGAACTCATTTCGTTTGATTAATTTCATTATTTGCGTGAATTATGCGAAGTGGAGAGGATTATTATTATTTTTTGCATATGAATAGAACCTGGGAAGGTTATTGTTATGGTGTTTTATATTAAGGCCATTCACTTCTTCCTGATTCAAGTTTATTTCCCTCCCCTCCACCCATTTATTCCTCTGGTATCTAATTACATTCAAATTGCACTTCCTTCCATATGGTTTTATTTAAGCCCGCAACAAGTGTTTATAATATTTGTTTATATATTTTAAATTACAAAAAGCAGCGCGTTTTTTTTTTTTTTTTTTTTTTTTTTTTTTTTTTTGTTTTGGTTAAATGTTAACTGTACAGGAACATTAATTAATATCTAAGTTCAATATATTACCGAAAATGTTTAATCGGAACTTTTTTTTTTTTTTTTTTGCAATATAAGTTGTCTTACTTTAACTTTATTATCAGTTGAAATAATACGATCCAATCTTCAGCTCGTTAATAATTGAGGCTGTTCGAGAGTTTGTTATAAACCAACTGAAAAGTTATGATAATAAAAATTTAATACTAAAGTTAAAAACTATGTAACATGGTTTAAGTATGTGAAAAGCTTTTGAACTAGTTAGCGATAAAATCAAAGTTTTAAGTAATAAAATAACTGACTTATTTGGTACACTAATTAAATAGTATGCATGTAATATCCATTTTAAACTATTAAAATGATTATTTCAGATATGAGAGAGAGAGATTTTTTTTTATCAATCTAAACAGACATCTTTTAAAGAAGGTTAAATTTTCTTAGATAACTAATAATTGTAGATAATATCTATAGCATATTTTGAAATCATGGCATAGCAGAAATTAATAACTGAACTTAAATTTTTTTAAAGTTCTGTGGTTATTCTTAGTAGGGATCTACAACCTTTTTAGTCAGCTCTTTACTCAAGTTCTCTTTGAGCTGTATTAAAACAATCCTGTTGTAGTTTAATCATCCTGAAGGCAACTACAATCATGTGGCGTTGGTGTGTTATGTCAATTAATTGAGTTTTCAGGCTGTTTGCGAAAGGGTTAACTCAAATTCATACTCAGTCTTGAAACAATACAAACCAAACATACACAAGTGGGTAAGATTTAAATCGATGTTTAATTTATGATTTAACTGGAAAATCTGGTATGTGAAAAGAAAAAAAATATATTCCCAAACAGAGTTTTATAAGATTCACAGAGTTTCATGTTGTTCTCAAAGAGATGGGCTGGAAGACACACACACACACTTAAGTTTGTCATTCATTCGGTAGTTCAAGGCGATGTCATCGACTAAAACACGTGGGGTGGATACAAAGATAGCGACATTTAGTGATGAAAAAAAGGAAGTGCGTCATTTGGTCTTGAAGGATCACAGTTTGCAACGAGTTCGGCGAAATTTCTGCACACGACATTAAATGACACCACGTACAGAACTGTCGTCTTATTACGCTCACCTAATCTAACCCCCCCCCCCCCGCCAAAGTAACCATATTTTGTATACTAATGACTGTGTAATGTAATGTAAGCGATGTCATATTATTCGCAATTATGTATCCTTTATTAGAGATATCATTAAATTATAAATACAATGTTAAACACGAAATGTTATTTTAAAGCAGTTACTACGATCAGCCATCCGGAAGAAATCAAATATTATTAAAAGCAGAATAACTGACAGGAAAGATATTATCAGATTAATTACCATTAAAAACTATTACAGTGTGAGTGTCAAACCTGGTTGGCCAAGTGGTTAGCGTATCTGTTCTCCAACTAACAGGCTGTGGGTGAGATTAGAATCAATGTAAAGCGTCGGACAATTTTCTCGTCCGATATGACACCACCCTGCTAACTAGAAAAAGTACGTTTGGTTTCTTGAATTGTGGGTGGGATTCACAGAATACAAGGGACCACCGAATTTTAGGTTTCATGTTTAGGATATTACAAAAATTGCAACCTCACGCTTTTATGAAAATACATACTCTTATGAAAATACAGTACATCAATATGAATGGCCTTGGAAATTAATCTCGCCACCAATCATGTGATATGTTGGTGTGGATTTGTACATCAGCCAATGTAGCTCTGCACATTCCAGAAGAGCCTAAGAGAAAATCTAAAATATTAAAATATTTACAATGCAATGAAAGTCATAATACTTTTTTCCCCCAGAAATAATCTTTTAGCCAGTTTAATGCTGTTTTTAGCGCTCCTTCTTATCTGACTTCTCCTATCATATTTGGTCTCTAGAGCAAATTTCCGAATTAATGAAAATATAAAACTACTTATAGAATTAATACAAAAAATCCTTACGAAAGAATATAATAATAAGACCAACCACACACACGGTACTGATGTCGTTGAGGTTCAACCTTTCGTGAGTGGAAGCCACATAAAAAATGATTACAAAATTAATAATGGAAAAACTCACATAAAAAGATTATTTAATAGTATAATTTTCGCCTGTGACACACAGGCGAAAATTATACTATTAAATAATATTTTTACGTGAGTTTTTCCGTTATTAATTTTGTATTTATATGTCTGCTCACGGTTTGCCATTATTAAAACTTATAAAAAATGATGTTGCGACCCTATCGAAAGTGATGTTTATGTTCGTCCGTCCCAACTTAACATTATTTAAACATGATTCGAAAATATCATAAATTACAGTTTTTCTTTTCTCATCGAATATGTGAAATTTTATTTCATATATTCGATGATATTTATTTCTGAAGTTTTTCTACTCCGAATGCCTGTCTTATGCTTCTCAGAGAAAATCTCTTATACGTATTCGTCGTCAAAATATGCTTTAGCTGCCAATTACTCTAATACTTCTATTCTTTCCTTCAGTAAATTCGCAACAGAAAAGCACCTATTAGCCCCTTCATATCTCTCTCTCTGTATGAAACGATTCGAAATATGATTGTTCAAGTAATTTCGATTTATTAGAATCAGATGATAACAGCACTATACATCAAATATGAATGGCCTTTGAAATTAATTTCGCCACCAACCATGTGATACGTTGGTGTGGATTTGCACATCATCCAATGTAGCTCTGCACTTTCTAGAAGAGCCTAAGAGAAAATTTTAAAATATTACGAAATATTTGCAATGCAATGAAAGTCATACTTTTTTTTTTTCAGAAATAACAATCTTGGGCGTTGACAATATTAATCGCATCCGAAAGCAAGATCACACCAATTGTTTTGCCTATTTTTTAAAGTAACAGTAGTTAGTTAAGCAAAATTTCTTATTGTCATAAACCCAACTCCTTTCCTAAATTGTGTTCTTAATATATGCTTAGCGTAATGGGCGCGTCAATAATTTTATGCTGTATAACCACATCGCAATGGCATTTTTTCCCCCTGAAGTACCCACAAGGTTATTTCCTTGGGTGAGGGGGTACAATAGCTTTGTTTAACAGCTGAGAGGTTACACTAAATTAGCGGTTACAGTTATTTTAACTAGACATATTTAGTAGGATATCAAGGAATATCTATCCCTGTTTTCGCATATATCTTTTTAAGATTATAATTTGCTTTATTGCCGTACTAAAATATCACTTATTTCGATTTCTTCTACCTCTAATTATTCTCATTTATGGGATTGTTAATACGAACAGAACATTTAGAAATTAAGCACTCGCCTAACGACTATACTAAATAATCTTGCTAGTCGAAAATTAACCATAAAATTTCATACTTTATTAATGCGAAATTAAATTAAATGCAAAAGAAATAATGGATATAACAAAAATCGTTTTTATCATAACCATCTCATCGGTAGAACATGTAACTGATAATTTTGCATTGAAGGCTTTCGATATTACGTAAGGTCAAACGATTTCGAAGGCATTTTTAAATATCGTGATTATACTACTTCAAATTTCAATTGGTTATTTTACAATAATGGTTTCAATTAACACCATTAGAAGAATATAATCATGTTTTCATCTGCATGAGAATGCTGCATAATTTCATCACGCACCAATAGTTATATACATAAATATTTATATATTTGTAACATTTTCTAAACGAATCCTAAGTTCAACAAACTGTCACAATATTAATCAGGCAATGGTTACTCATTTAATTATTTTACGAGTCAATTTTAAATTAAGATGATTTATAAGAAATGTTTAAAATATACCAAATTGATTTCGCTTTCGAAAAATGTTACAACTTGATGTAAGAGGAAAGGTACTTTGGAATCTTATCCTCTTCATCTAAATCGGTTTGAGGTGATCTGCGAAAGCGAATGTGGCAGTAACAACAGAAAACGCGGAATTACGTATACAGTAAACATTTCTTTTAAGTTATTAAAAAATAAAATTCTACTTAAGTTTTATTTGCATGTAACTTAGAAAAACAATACCTGTTGACTCGCTGTTTCACACATCACCTCACAATCAACTTCATAACACCAACCAAACCACAAACACTAGTAATTAAAATGACAATGTTGACAATAGTGTGTTAAGAATCTTAGTTACAAATAATTATATACAAACTTTTCCACTTACAGAAAAGATATTGTCCTTTAAAAAAAAAAAAAAAAACTCTGACGAGCGAAGAAGAAACAATTATGTTAATTTTTCACACGTGAAACATTTTATTATATAATAATAGTTCGACCTAATTATGGTCAGTGGCTACATCACTCGTTTGTTACTGGCATCCTACTCACAAAAAGTCGGAAGGGTTGGAATTACTCAAACAGTTTTAACTAGAGAGGGAGTAGCACGCTGATTTGGAAGCAATACTTGTTTGTAATTACAATCAAAACAACTGAGTCTGTCCAAAGTCAATACACTGTTAAATGCGTGTATTCTGATAGGTTTGTGTTTAGAGATGGAATAAAAAATCCGAGTTCCAGGGAGAAGACTCTGCCACTATAAGACTGGCTAACTTCATTTTATTAACCGTTTTATTAACTTTTACCGAGTTTTCAGGCTTCAAATGAGTTGCAGAAAGGTACGCGTTTGCCTGATAAGAAGACTCGGTACAACAAATAACACGAGTCTGACAAGCTGGGTCTTGCTCAGCAGGAAGTCTCAGTTAGCAATAGGGTTCAATGAAACAAAGCCAATTCTCTACAGAAGCTGGTTCTGATTGAAAGACTATACGAAGAAAGCTATATAAGAATGACTTAAACTCCTGATAAGTGATTGATTTTTTTTTTCCTGTTATGTTCGTTATCTCCTATTGATCCAATAAGCATATCAAACCAAGTTCTATAACGTTGCGCGTATCACATGAGTTTTGTCATAGTCATATATTTACATGAAATATTTTTACGTTGATATCTTTGTAACATTTTTCGCGTAGAAAAGATGGTCTTGATACTAGGCCAAAAATGCAAGAAAAAGTTTATGTAAATTAAATTTTCAATAAAATTATTTATATCCGAAGTACGATAGAAATTGTCTTGCAGTTAGTGCAGTAATAACAATTCTATTAATAAAAATGGTGCTACGCATAGGAAATGTAAAGCTAGCTGAGTTTATGCATAGAAATTGGCAAGCTACAAATACTTTTTTGCTTCTCAACGAAAAAGGGAAGACGGAAGCGTATATTTGTCAAAGCCGTATAAAAAAAGCGCGAGTTAAATTTATCACAGGATGCTGAAAGAGAATTCCTCTTTATTTTGGACAATTATTATATTAAGAATTCAGGCAGCTTATAAGTTTTTTATGTGACTCCCACCCACGAAAGGTTAAAAACCTATTATTTAGTATCTTCGTAGGCAAAGTCTAATCTACAAGATCCAATGGATTTTTTTTTAAAAACCACTTCACTACTTTCTCAAAAATAATCAGGATGGTGCTCTAACATTAGGCGATGACTGCTACCTCCCAAATATTCATTACTAGACTGTGATTCGAACCTATCGTTTGTTAAAAAACTTGGAGAGCGGCGACATTAGCCAGCCAGGCTGACAGCCGTAAGCATTTTTAGGTAAGCTCCAACGGTTCATCTAATATCCATATCTGATTCCAAGTTGCTAGATTTAGACAATTAATTATGTTTCAAATGCGACGTAATGCTTTCGTGATATATTTATGAACAAGAGACACACAATTAAATGGCGTCATTGACATGATTGATTTTGTGCTCTGCTGGCTTTGTATCGCAATGTCACAGTTGCGTAATGCCATAGGGGGAAAGGAACATCACGAGGAGAGGGGGATACAACTGCTCCGGCTTCTGGATCGGTTGACTGACTTTTAGGGAGATCAAGAACCGTAGAATCATTTTCACAGAAGGAAGTGTGCAAGAAGGGATAGGTAAACAGCCGGGAAAGAGTTCCCCCCCCCCCCAGTTTAATTTAATCAACTCTAAAGCGCGTCCATTTGAGCAGAATGTTCCTCAGCACTTTACTCCCCTATTACAAGTACTGGATGGGTCAATGCCAGGCCCCAACAGAGCTTACGGATCATGCAGCGCGTCTATCTCAGTGTGATCTGTAAAATGTGCAACACTCGTCCCAAAAATAAACAGGGTAGTTTTAAATCTGGATTATCGCAGTTGTCAAGAAGGGCATCAATCGATAAAATTACGACGTGTCAGTACGGCTAACTTGATTGCAGGTAAATCGATTTAGAAATGAGAGAGCACGGTAAGCGGCTATCTTATTACTTAATATGTTGCAGAATTATTGATTTCATCATTTGTTATGACTGTTCATTTAATTTCACTATAGAAACCGTTTGAACTCTCTAAAGGATGGATTTTTATATTCATTTTTCCATAACCCAAAATAAGCAATTTTTGAGAGCGGTTCAAAATCAAAAAATGATTCATCCAGTTGCCATACAAATAATAAACAAATTAGTACATGAGAGGACCAAGGTTGAGGTAATCTTGTAGTCTATGGCTGTTGTCTTTCGTGGATAGGATTATCACAAAAATGATATATCTTGTCACGACCCAGCGATTACTGTGTGGTGATCACATTTCTAAATCTGGAAAAAAAAAAAAAAAAAAAAAAAAAACGACGACACAAATAAGCTATTTGTGTTATAGGGAAAGCGATGAAGCACAAAACGTCTGCACATCTTTAAACCTTTCAAAATGTGCAGACATTCTGTGCATTCACTGCTTCCCCCGTAGCGCGCGCGCGCACACACAAAAAACCTTTATAGCATTGTTTCAAGTATTTAAAAAAGTATCTTAAGTATGAAATTGTAACATAAAACACGCCATTGTTAGCCTAAATCCTCTCGTTGAATGAATCGCGTTTACATTACTTCAAAGCGATTATTAAGCTTGAGTAGCATTAATGAAACAGAACGGTGATTTTCAAGAGATTACTTCGATATACTGTACTTTCCATTAACGAAATTTTGAAAAGATTGATATTTCTATCGTTATTTGGGTTTATTAAAAACTGTATTGTCGTCCACTACAGTGTAACTAAGTTACACTGTAGTGGAAGTCTGCTGCTCCTAGCTGTCGAGAAAACTTTGTGGAGAAATTTGAAATTCAAACGTCATCTTCGATCATGTATTAGACCCGGGCTAAAATTAATATTTTACAATTAAAACACCGAAGTAATGACATTTGAAGGAAGATATCATGTAAGAAAAATTCCACATACCTCATATTCTATTACTGATGATATTTTCCGGATTGGTTGACTGAGTTTATTACGCTTCCGCTCTTAAGTGTTAATAGGTCATATATTCGAATGTTACTGAAGAGGATGTTTTTTAAGGTAGGAGAAGCGTTTCGTTTTCCTTAGACTACCATTCTGTTTTGTCGGAAACCTGAAGGTGAGTTAGCCAGTCTCACTTCGATTCTGCAAAACAGACAAACCGGACAGAACAAAACAAGTGATTAACAGACATAATACACCGGCCTCATAACCACCTTGGTTATTTCGGTCATAACCCCAAATAACCTCAGATCACTGGAGGAGTGAAATATCTCAAAAAAAAAAAGTGCTATGTATCTCTAGCAGAGTTCCTAGAATACTTATCCCCCCCCCCCAAACAACTAATGTATTTTAGATTTACAGCATTTCGTGGGTGAGATTCAGATAAACAGGAGTGAGACAATATATTCTTGATGAGAAATTACATTGTTTTACGTCCATATTTTACAAAAAAAAAAAAAAAAAAAAAAAACAGGGATGGGAGAAACTACTAATGTTAAGTGAGGCTGTTGTTTCCGTACCCAAAGGATGG
Source organism: Typopeltis vanoorti (assembly GCF_054136105.1). Classification (NCBI taxonomy): domain Eukaryota; kingdom Metazoa; phylum Arthropoda; class Arachnida; order Uropygi; family Thelyphonidae; genus Typopeltis; species Typopeltis vanoorti. The sequence goes on from NC_143554.1 coordinate 53,079,685, forward strand.
TAGCGCAAGTTGACTCAGTACTATGGCTATTGCTGGACACTAAATATAGGTAGTCGGGGATTAATATAATATATCGCAGAAGAATAAAATATTTAAATAAGTTAAATGTCATAGTTCTAAATACTTATAGTTCACAAGATTAAAAAAATGATGGTCTGGAAATTCTGAGGGGTAGTCATTTGCGTTCACTATTGAATACATAGAAAACAACTGTCAGAGGAGTAAAAAGGAAAGATGACCCCGATTAGAATCCAGTCTAAGACGCAGAGAATTTTAGAAGCTTTTCAACTGAGAGTGTTAACTCATCTCACAGTACATCTCTGTCCAGCACACTAGGTTCAACTCTACACACAAAACAGGCCACAGCGCGCGAGCACGTCCACATACAATGCTGTTAACAGAAAATTCTCCGCTTCATGGCCTTACTGTCTCTACATTATTTCTAAATGGACATTACCAACATAAGTTCATTCTGTACCCGACCTGTTCTTAAATAAAGGCAGACAATCTTGAGTTAATGATTGACTTCAATGGCCCTCAACCTCTTCTAAATTTAGTGATAAAGATAACATTAACAAGCTATTTTAAAATCACCGTTACACTTCCAGATTAAGTCACAAATATAATGCTAACTCTAGTTATATGGCATCCTCTAGAATGATGAATGAACGTCAGCTGTGTCAACCCTCCAATAACAAATGCTATGGTAAACTTCCAAGCAACTGAAGCGGTTGCTCTTAAGATCTCAAAGGCTTTCGATAAACTTTAGTATAAATGATTTCTCAGCAAGAACTTATGGGCTTCTAAAGATTTATGGTTTCTTTTGCAAGTGGAGTTCATATTTTTGTCCTTTTTTATGGTAATCCCGCCTATAAAAGATTGGGCATTACCTGTAGTATATTAATATCATAGATAACTTAGGGGAGCAGATAATCTAAAAATACTGCTCTAGAGACTAAAGATTAAGCTTTTAAGCACCTTCAGGATTCCGGCAAGATGGTGGTAATAACCTCATTGCATTTGTCATGATTTCTACCATTCTTCTGTTTTTTTTTTTTTTTTAATCTCATTTAAGAACATTTCAACGTAATTACTCTGGGCATCCAAAATATACATGCCTGCGTGGCAATGTTTCTTTTTTCCAATTCAATAATTCTTGACTGTCAGAAGAAATTCCATTATCGGTTCAGTTGTTGCCAATTACAGGAATTGGCAACAACTAGGCTTTTTATTTGATCTTTTGTGCAGGCAATTAGCAGGTTATTTTTCTGCTGAAAATTCGGGGTTTTAATCTATCCAATTGGAAAACTCGACCGTAGAATACACGTTATTTCCAAGAGTAATGATGGTTAGGAGTTAAGAACACGATGTGTGTTCTTAACTGCTATCGTGTTCGTTTTTATACTATTGATACTACTCATTTGTTAACAATCTTTGTTGCTAGAATATCTCATATAGCTACTATTCAGAATCTGTTTTAATCTTTATGTTAGAGTGACTTCTTTTCCTTTAATGCTTCTTACATTGATGGCATCTATCCGTCTTTCTTCAATTCTGTGTTGTTCAAGTATCGGATGTTTCCCTACTCGCTCAGGTTTAGAGACTCTGTATGAAAACAGAGGGGGGGGGGCTTCGCATAATCGGCTGACACCTTAGCTGAAATCTAATTATGTCGTGTCATAATGTATGTTTACTTTTAGCCAATACAGAATATATTCATTTGTCTGCTAAATCCAAATTACTAGTCCATTTGTTCAGCATCCAAATGGATACCTAATGAGCAGTGAAAAGGTGAGAATTTTACTCTACTCGGAAGCTCTAGATGGGTTATCTGCATTCCATATAGGCTATGCAGAAGATCTTTCCAGTATCTAATTTTCGGCTTGTAGATGACAGAAATGCAACATTTTCAAGTAAAATGGTTATCAGTTTTTAGCAATGAAATTCACAACATCGATACATCTCTCTCTCTCGCCATCTGCCAGTCAAAATAGTTCCTTCGATGTAGATGTTTAATGAAGTTCCTGTTGTACTACACAATCTCGATGTATCTATATTTCTTAATATACTATGTAATAATACAAGTCACCACGAAGTATTATTATAAAAATTAAAATCACATTAAAAGTACAAATTTGAAGCGCAAGTACTATTGGCCTGATTGGTTAACATACCTGCTCTGTAACAGCCTGTAGTAGGTTTGATCTCGCTGTGGGTACGGATGTTTTGGTTGTATTTTAATGACTTGAAAATGTTCAACGTGTGGGCTCAAAAACAGTGTTTCCGATTATATAAAAAAACAAAAAAAAATTCTTAGTTCAGTCACGGTACTAATGCGCTATAGGGTTAAAATGTTTCGTGAGTAGGAGTCGCACAAAAAACACCCTCTTTTTCGATAAGTATGCATCTTTATGTGTGATTAACGCAGACTTTTTTTTTTTTTTTTTGGTAACATGTACTTAAATGTTACATGTGTACTGTCCATTATATTTTTCTCTGAGGAGTTAGTAGACAAGACATATGGATATATTGTTGTTGTTGATTTACGCTCATGGGTACCCATACTTTACCGAGCAGGCATTCGAAACCGAAAATCCTACGGAAGAATAGGTTGGTTAATCTTTATTCCAGGAGTGTCTTATGTCTAAATGTGTGTTCACGGGACCGGTTTGCCAGCTCTGAGGGATGAAAAACCCAAGTTTCCGGATGAAAAAACCTCTACCACCGTATGAGACCGGCTAATTCACTTTTACTCGAAAGAGGCCAGATAAAGGTTCTTCCAGTCATAATCGAACCCAGGTCTTTCCGACCAAAAGGCTTCGTCTATGCCGAGTGAGCTAGGGAGGCTGTCTGGATATATATACACACACACACACACACTAGGAGGCTCTGACACTTACGGCGCCCCCCCCCCCCATGTTCCGGACTGGTAGGCCGGTTCTCCTTGAATTCTGATGACTCGACACTCTGGGTAGCTCCTGAGTGTCGAGTCTTCAAAAGGGGGGCCCCGCTCCCCTGGCGCCCAATCCCTCGTGTTCCGGACTGGTAGGCCGGTTCTCCTTGAATTCCGATGACTCGAATTTATAAGACTCCACAAAACGTTTCAAATAACTTGACAAAAACGTTACAGCCTACATCCGTTTCAAGCCGACGTCACATCCGTTGCCAATTTCAGCTTATCATTTTATAGTATAGAGTAGATCTATAGGTTGAGTTAATTCCAAGTCCACTTATTAGCAATTTTAATACTCTTGAATAGATTTTGATAGGCACAGCACATGTGGAATTTCCCCCCCTTAAATTTAAGCCTTGAATTTAAGAATTAATTCTTAATTCTGCATGCGCCGTTTAAAAATTATGTGCCATCTGTATATCCGGTATAGTCAAAATTTATCCATCTGGGTAGGGACGCTAGAGGGCCAATTTAGATTAAAAGTCATCCAACTGTGTAAGTCGCTATAGCATTTACCATTTAAAATATTACGCAACAAACAAACTAAGGAATATTATGTGATTTGAAATTATGATCACCCTCTTCGCCACCCGAACCTACAGGCGGAGCGAAGTTGTAAACGATGCGATTCTTTTAGCCACTGTTTCCAAACAAGTATAAGTTGCTGTTTCCCCCCCCCTTCTTGTTGAGGAATTCACATGGGATATTAAACTTCAAACATTACCACTATGTTATCCTAACTAATAAACATGTGTGTGAGCGCGAATTGACTTTTGAGGGATGCTTAGACAGAGTTATTTTTAAAATAAAAACTGCTGCAACAAATACATTTATAATCTGATCCATTCTAATTCATTAGTGAATCATAATTTGTTAATTCATCAAACAGTGCGAAAGATAACTTTGCAATTATAGTTAATGACATATTTATAGATAATTGCAATCAATTAAGGAAATTTGAAATAAACAGTTGATAGGGGAAAAAAAGGAATTATTTCAGCTAATGTAGTAGAACACATAACATATCTGTGCTTTAATAATCGTTATCTATGATTACAGAGATAAGTTTAATATGAACAATTATCTTATTCATTTATCATTAGGCGTAGCATATGATCATGTATAATAAAGTACAAAAAACTGAATGAAGTAATATGTAATTTGAAGCGATTGCCTCAAATGTCTCTATATTGGCCATGAACTATTAATATGAAAAGTATTTTCTTATTTCCTATTCAAATGCCATTTTCTATATTCGCATAATATGCAGAAATAATAATTTTAGCCTTCCCTCCCCCGAACTTTAAGCATTATTTAATTATTTTTTCCACAGTTCCATAATGAAAATCATGGTCACTGGAAAGATTATTTGGAGTAAAAGATGGTTTCCAAACATAAAGGCTCCTTTATATTTAAATATTGTGCAAGAGTACTAAAAGTTTTAAATTTCCTGATGCAACAGTAACTTCGTATTTATTGTATATAGCATAAGAACTGCATATTTTATTTATTTTCCTCTGAACACTAGTATTCAGTCATAAAAAACACGCTATCTTTTTTTTTGTTTGTTTTATAAGCGATGGTATTCATTATCCTAACCATTGTATTATATATATTTGATTTTGCTTATGATAACATTTGAACAGATATTTCTCATACCAAATTTCATTAAATTCCATTAATTGGTGGGGAATTATCATATTTTGAATAATTTTGCCAATAAAAACGTCACTGACATCAAAATTGTGAACATATTTCAGTATATATATTAAGAAGCAAATTATGTTAAATTCCAATCAGTCAGAAAAGTTATTCAATAATTAATTTCGACACGTTTTTCACCTTTATGACCGTACAAATGGCCCGAATGAAACAAAACCGCGATGGCTCAACAAATTTTTGTACGAAATCCAAATTCCTTTACGTGGGAGACGAATTTCGTCACACCGCGTGACGAAATTCGTCTCCATCACACTGCTTATTGGAGGCGTGACACAGCTTGAAAAATCAGAACCCACCCACTGCATTTAAAAGTACGGTTGGTTTAAAACTTTCTTAAGGTATCGCTTTTTTAAAAAATAACATTTCAATAAAAGAAGTCCATTCAATCCAGGAATAAGTTTCATATGGAAGGACAAAACGAATCGAATAGGTGCATAGCCAGACGTTCAAAGCACCTAAAGGTGAAAGAGCTATTATAAGCAATATGTCCAATTTAAGTACTAGTGATTCCGCACCTCCATATATCTCAGACCTTATTGAAGGAGATCACTATACTAATATGTCCGCTTGATTTGTTTTAAACTTTTCTTTAGTGTCAATTCCATTTCGACTAAATTTAGTAAATCTCACTTAGTTGTACCTCGCAGTCTAGGCATGAAATCAAACAAATATGCTCCGATCTGAGCCCAAGACTACAGGAAAATAGTTGATTAAATTTAGTCGTAAGGAAACAAACATTTCGAAACAAATAATGTGAACATTTTTCGTTTATTTTCTGAAATTAAACTAGACAAAAATTGTAGATATCTAATTCACGACAGTCTATAGACGTTTTTCATTAAATGGCACAATTCATTAAAATGTTAAAAAAACTGAATGCAGAAGTAAATAAAAATTAATTAATTCTGTGATTGCTCGAAGTTCGACACTTTGAAAATCACTTTAGATAATTCTCGTTACTTTCTAAGTATCTTTTATTTCCAAACTGTAGCTAATATCATTCTTATTAATCCACACTTTCTTTTCTTAAAATACAGTATAGTGTAATTAAATTACACTTCTGTGCCCAACATATTATACATTCATAACTTCTATCTTTAAACGTTAAAGATACCAAGCTATTTTAAACCTGGTTTTAATCCATTTCTCAAGTAAGCAAACAGACAAAGTCAAGTTTGCGCCTGCAAGTAATGCAAGTCTGGGTGACCCCGCACGTAGTGCAAGTCTTAGGCAACTCGTAGTAAAGGTGGAATAAGCTCTGATCACTATTCTTGGTATTTACCCTTAATGTAAAGCACATTTCCTTGAGAAGATGTATGATGCTATGCATTAAAGGCAAGGGGGGGCCACCACCCAGACCGGTTTCGACCTTTATTGAGGTCTCATCAGTGGGAGCCAGGCTTAGAAATACCAAGCTTTAAGTAATACATACAGAGTTATAAATATTTTACCAAAACAAGTTACCATAAGGTGCTTTGACCTCATTAAATAAAAATCTCAGGATGAGAGTCTGGGTAGTGGCCCCTTGCCTTTAATGCAAGCATCATACATCTTCTCAAGAAGCTGTGCTTTACATTAAGGGTAAATACCAAGAATAGTGATCAGAGCTTATTCCACCTTTACCACGAGTTGCACTACATGCGGGGTCACCCAGACTTGCATTACTTGCAGGCGCAAACTTGACTTTGTCTGTTTGCTTACTTGGGAAGTGGATTAAAACCAGGTTTAAAATAGCTTGATATCTTTAACGTATATTATACCCAAGGTAAAAAATTTTCTTTACTTCTATCTTGTTTTAAAAATTCAACACGCACATATATCCACTGATAATGAATTTCAGTTTTGTTTTATTTTTACTTCGAATAAATTAATTCAGTTAGCGCGACTTTCTCTGAGCTGAACATTAAATCACCACGTTCTATTTGTAAAAACTGAGGAATCTGATTATCGAGCTGTTCTGTTATAACTGAATTAGGATAAAGAAGCTTCTTCTTCTTTCATGTTTAACTCAAATTAAACGATCCTATAGGGTATATCCCATATAAAAACAAGAAATTTCTATACTGCTTTCAATTTAAAAATAAAAAACCGAGCATCTTGAACTTAATTTTGAAATTCAGTGTAATACACTGCGATAAGTATATAGGAAATTTTTTACCATACGGAAAAAAACCTATATTAAATATGCAAACATATATCACAAAATATTTCAGACTTACAGAAAATCCAGGCGTGGAATGATGTAACATCCGAAACAGCGGCTATTCGACTACTGTTAACTACAAGATGCTCACCAGTACTATAACAGATCAAGTAACCATCCTACGTGTGAGTGTCTCTCCGTGCGTCTGTGTGTTCGCATCTGTAACACTAAATTGGGCAGCACGTGCTAAAATTAGTATATTCGTGAAGTGACGTAAGGCTGAGCCAGCAAGTGCGTTTTTCAGCCCACCCTCCCACTGCCTGCCTACATCCGACTGAAAAAAAAAAAAAAAAAAACGAAAGTCACTCATGTAACAATAGTCTGGTAGTTCTATCCAGGGTATCATAGCAGTTCTTAGTTCAAGTCAAGGTTTAGGGAAAGTTGTGTTAAATTTAGTAATTGAAGTTAGTAACCTCTTCCTTGGAATAAAAGTGAACAGAAAGAAATTTTACTTTCTGTAATGATTTCGGAAATATTCAGCTAGTGGAAAGCCAAGCAGTCTTGTGGTACGTGATGCATAACACTATCCAAGTATCTTTCAACCATTTGATTTGAATCAGTATTCCAGTTCAATTAAAAGTAGGTGATATTAGTAATTGTCTATCTTTTTTGTATAGTTTATATAATACGGGTTTGTTCAACAAGAAGCCCTTCAACTGCTTTGGCATAGTCTGCAATAATTTGTACCAATGTTCATAAACCAATAAGCTCATTCTCAATTTCTGGCAAGTATAATAACAATATACAGGTATCGAATTATATAAAAATTTTCGAAAACCCCAGTTGACTCTACTGTGAATAGTATTTAAATAGTATAAATATCTAAATTCAGTTAGGATTGAAATTCCGTGTTGTATTATAGGCCCTACTCAGAGCACTTGAAACCATTTCAGTGGATCTGGAGCGGCTGCCAACTATTTGAATGGAAGGAAACGAAGATTTCTTAAAATATCCAGCTTCCTACAATAAATACTCATACGATATAAATCATTCATTTTAACCTCTAATCATGAAGAAATCTTTACCTCTGTGAAAAATTAATGCATTTCTAATATTTAAACTTATGAATAACCTGCTGAAATAAACTTCATTCAAAAGAGGACTTAAACAAATAAAATGAAAAAAAAAAAAACTATTACTGATGGCACGCACGCAGACACTATTACAAACAAACAAAAACACTTGAACAGATTTACGAACTGGCTATTTAAATAATATATTATTAGAATTCTTATTTGCTGTATATTGAGAACATGTATACAGATTTACGTCTATGTCCAATATGTATTATATATATATATATATATATATATATATATATATTCACAACTTCTATCTTGTTTTAAAAATTCAACATGCACATATATACACTGATAATGAATACATTGCAGTTTTGTTTTATTTTTACTTCGAATAAATTAATTCAGTTTGCACGACATAAAAAACTCATAAAGATAAATTATTAATGTGTACCTAACCATACAGCTGGTTGGATTAACCGCCGAAACAGCTGAGACCATTAAGTTAACTTATGTGTAAGCTGGTCTCATCCATATAAGACCAGTTAACTCCTCTTCAATTGAAAATCCATGATAAAGTTTTCCCGTCATTCTACTTTCGGATTCATCTTTCGAGTGGCTCAGGTAAGACCTTGCATCATATACTCTGGTCCAGTAGCAGAATATACTCTAGCTTTAGGGCTTTTGCTTTAAATTGGAGTAGAATGCAATTTAAAAATTAATTTATTTTTATGCCATTAATATTTTGAATTTTAAATCTTTACGGCAATCCATATATTTCAGGAATGAGATGATCATCCCCCTCAAGGAATACCAATAATAAATCGCTGATTTCTGATTTGCAGGAAAATTTTCCATTTTACAACTTTTTGAAGTTCGGTTTGAATGTTCACTCAGAACATATTTTACATGCGAGGGGCTTAAATTTTTATATACGAAGTCAATTGCAAATGTATTTACAGGTTTTATGATTGCCGTAGGTAGACATCATTATGGTTGAGAAATTATATCATACACTCCTCTTGATTAGAAAATTAACCTGATAGAAAAATTATTAGGATTTTTCTATTTTTAGTATTTTAATATAAATTTACATTTTTTTAAATGCGTTTATCTTTGTATAAAGAGAACAGAAATGGCAGTGCGGCGTCAAGCGGTAATGTACAATTCAATGGGTGATCGGCAGCAAGTGTTAGGAGATAAGCATATGTACCTACATAACTGTAAATGTAAAATCCAAACAGTCAGTCAGGAAGCAGCCCACAAAAATAGCAAAAAAGAAAATTCACGAGTTGTTAATTTCCACCTACTCCATTGATTCAATTAGCAGATTAAAACTGATATTACGAATTGATATATTTTTAAAAAGCTGTAATAAAATTTATATTGCTATAACAACAGAACATATTTATGAATCGCGAAATATTTACTCTATTCGTTCCGGAAATGTATCCAATAAAATATTTTTTGCAACAAAAGAACGATTTCGATTGACCGCTGTATTGGCAGAGAATTCAGGTCACTTTTTTTTCTTTGAGAGATGAGAAAGGAAAGGAAAGAGTTATCCACCACTCATTTCTGAAAAAAACTTAAAGGTATATTTTGGTTGGTAAGCTTTGGTCTGATTTGTCCTTGTTTGACTTCATCTCATGGTGCAGTGATTTCCATAGAATTTAATACCAGACAAATGCAGAATATAACTAACATAATATATATAACCGATGACAAAAGTAGATACGTGCACACCACCACGAAGGTATGAATAAGAAAAGCTACAATTAGAAGCTATATTTGGGCTTTGAAGAAAACAAAAAGGTCCTTTCTATCAGAATGAGAGGAGTCACTACAATGACATTGTAAAAACATCTGAATATACACACCTAAATTTTGAGGATGATTCATTAGTGGCATTAGTTTGAGTGATCTCACGGAACTTAAGAAATGATGAAAAAAATTATTTTAACTGTAGTTCTGATTTTTTTAAAAATAAATTCGAATCTAGTTTTAAAATTCTTGACTAAAGTTTTATTTAACAACGTTATATCGTAAAAATCTAATTATAACAATGAAAAGGATATTTCCTAACATTTGTATCGATTTCCAATCCAAAATTTATTGTGTCATTTATAAATCAATTTTCGTTCATGTAACGGATGTTGTGAAGTGAAATGTTTTAAATAGAACACTCATGTGATACCACCAAGAACGATATCACCCACACGTAAAGCACAAGCGCCGCCTCTCACATCATGGTCCCCATGTACCGTACAGTTGGCCACCTTTCAGAAGGATGCCTAGCCTGGCCGATATAAAATTCACGAAGGACACAGGAATTTTTATCAGCGACTAATTGCGCCGACCACACCTCCTAGCAGTATGAAGTGCCTCTAAAGTAAAAATAAACAACCAACCAGATGACTCTTGTTTTGGTTTTATCGGAATGGTTTTTTTCTAATTTTTGGCAAAACAAAATTGTCGCACAATATATCTTTAAGGAAATAGTAACAGTCTTGTAATTTAGTTTTAGTGTACTGGTAAAATAAGAACAAGTTCTTGAGCTTACTGTTTCAAAAAACATCTCTTTCCACTATTCACGGTGATCCGAAAATAAACTGAATACTCACAAAACTTCAGAATAAAACCTATTTAACGAAGAATGTAGGTAAATTAAAAGAAACAAATTTATTAGCAAATTAATATATCTAAGGTGCTTGCAGCAATGAAGACCCGGAAGTATTAACGCATATGTCGAATAAAGCATACTTTGAACCAGGGGGTTATCTGAGTTAACACATTGGGTTTGCTAGTGCTGTTAATGAGATAAAAAAAAAGTGCTTTATCATGTAGTAGATAAGATAATAAGATGAGTGAATAGAGAGTAAGAAAATGGTGTGTTTCTTGATCTTCTAAATAAAACTTTTAAGTAAATGGAACGTTCAAGTGACAGAATTAACTTAAGAAAATTAGAAATTTCCAAGTATAGAGCAGTATTGAAATATCAAATACTAGTTGAATGTATCCAGTACTTAAATTAGTAAATGAAATAAGTTGATGATAAAAGTTGGCTAGGAAACAGTAATTAATAAGCATAGTTAGTTTCGTAAAAAAAGGTTCCACGGCTTTCGGGTGCTACGCAGTTACAAACATTTAGATTTACTTGCTTCTAGACGCTTTTCTAGAAAGCATAACAGACAAAATCTTGATGACTGGGCAATATGAAAATATATATGAAATGTGCCGCATAGATGCATGGTGTGAGCAATTTCGAAAAACAGCAACGGCGATCTACTACTACACCCATCCTTAATAGATGATCTAAAGTGTTGTTTAATGCTAAAATGCCGCAAGTACAAGCTATAATGGTAAGCCTAATTCAGGGGACCTTACTTGATACTCATCAAGTAATAGATCTAATTTTACTACATTAGTAAGGTGATTTGCTTATTTACTAAACATTTGGTATCTAAGATGCAATTATCTCTATTAATATTTCAATTCGCTTGTTTGTTACTGTGACCTATATAGAACGACAACAACAATACTAAAGCGAATCTCAGCAGCAAATAAGCAACTGTTGAAACAAGTTTATTTTAACTACGCACATCTTCATAATTAAAAAATAGGACAACTACGAATCGTTTAAAATATAAAATTCCTACATACACAGTATATACTAATGCTGTATGCAACATCCATGCAACTATTTTTCTTCAACTTGACTCACAATAACAAACTATACTGGAAAGTCACAACCATTGGTAGGAAGCTACTGAAACAAACTCACGTTGAACAATTGTTCTTTGATCCCTACGAGTTTGCTATAGCAATAAGTCGAACATATATTACCAACTAATATTTTCAATGATGTATGGTAACAATCGAGTTTCATGCTTGTTTAATAGTTATATTTTTGTTTCATTCTCTTCATCCATAATGAGAAGAATTAAACGTGAACAGAACTGTAACCCTGTTGCTAGCTTATTTATGTTCTTGAGTTTTTTTTTCTCTCTTCATCACTAGTTACACTGGTTGTCTTGGGTCTGCTTCTGTTTTTTCCCGGAGAATTCAAATGTGCCTTTTTTCAGGGAGTTGAGGACTTTCTGGGAGAGGGGAACAGTATATCTACACTTATGTACTAAATATAATAAAATGCATTACCAAATGCACTAAATATAATAAATACTCGGAAGTATTAAGGCATATGTCGAATAAAGCATACTTTGAACCAGGGGTTATCTGAGTTAACACATTGGGTTTGCGAAATTCCTCTTAAAAGCATGCTGTTAAAAACACAATAAATCCTAGATTCTGTCTGTTTCGCTTGCATATGCATATAACTGCGACTTAGGTGGGCCTATTTTAATAAACTTTGGTATTCTATTTTCTTAAAACTGTTGAAATATTTAAATTTTGGTTTAAACTGGAGTAATTACAAAGAAAAAGTACGTCAAGTTTCGAAATCATATGAGGTTAGCAAGAAGTTGGTGAACGGAAATGAATAAAATATGCCAAGAAGCATTTTTAGTAGACTCTAAATAGGATCTACTGAAAGGTGTCGCGTGGTTTCATTTTAATCTATCTTAGTGGAAAATTAAGTACAAAGTAGTGAGTAGGCTCTGTACATGCACCATACTACCAGTAGGTAGTATGGTGCATGTACTGATACATATGATAGCTATGACAGTGTGCAGATAGAAGATTCATAAGTGTAAACGGTAGTTATGTGAAGTGTCCTCTCGCGATGATTTTTTGGTGTCACATAATAATGTTTAGCAATGATCTGAAGTCATACATTAATGAGATTTGTATGCAAGATCGTGACTAAAATTTGTTGTTTCAATCTGATTATTTTAGTGTAATAACTGTAACAATCATCTTGCAAATGACAAACATTCTGTAACATGTAAGGCAGAATGATTTCCAGGTTCAATTACTTTGCAGTTACATTTACTGGAATGTCATTTGAGAAATGCTTTTTTTTATCATTATCTCAGGTCATTTCCACACCTATTCCGTTTGTTCATAGTAAACCGTAATATCTGAACATAGGTGTATGCATAAATAATAGATTAAGAAATCAATATCAAAAATTTACTGCTCTGCATTTCTTAAAAGATAAGAAAATTTAAAAATGAAGTCACTTCAAAATATCATATGAAAGCTGAATAAACTTGCTTTGAGCTCTACTACGAACAACGAATACAACGAACTATGAAAATTTGACTGAAAATTTGTTTCAAATTTTAATTTTTTATCATTTATCATTAGTCTAAGACTTTTCTCTTGCTTTAAGAAGCAATGCGCAGGAGAACCAACACAGTTTTAGCAAGCTGCAGATGTTTGAAGTTTATGAGAACGCGTATAAACATACAGTTCTCCGGATAAAGCTCGACCAGCTGAAGATCCCCCCCCCCCCTCCGCCCCATGCCACAATTTTTGGCAAAAGGTCAAAAAAAGTCCGAACACCCACTGATTTCCGCCGTGTTCGGAATACAGGACGTTGTACTCCACCTTATCCCCACCCCCTCCACCGTGGAAGCAAAAGATTAAAAGGTTGATGACTGACTGAGCAGAAAACTTCCAGATGTCTATAAATACTTCAGAGATGCTGCCGGTAGGATCTGGCGAAACAAAAACAAGTAATTAAGTAATGCAGTTGTCTGAAATTTCAAAGTGTCAGTTGATGCACCATGCAATGACGAAAAGGACGTGCGTCGTTTATCTTACAGACAGGTGAACTAAAAAATCCAGCCAAGAGTTAGTAGGAACAGCTGATGAGAAACCGCAAATTGAGATTTTCGCAGTCTTGGACTCACTGCATGGGAAAAAAATGTTTGCATGCACTGACCTCTTTGCTTTAGTGAGTAAACTAAATGACACTGCCTAGTTGTTCATAGTATGTGGAAACAAATGAATCTCAGACGAACGGAAGCATATCCTTCTCTTGGGTGGAAACTGCAGGATTCAAATCCTCGCAAGCAAGTTAAGAATCTTTCTAGATTTTTTCTGACATGAAATGAAAATTCCCGTCATTCTTTCATTTTCAAGTGAAAAAAACCTATGTGCCAATACCGATACATGGCCGCTTCACTGTATGAGTAGCACAAGCAACTGTAAAGAAATTTAATACCAGGGATACCGATAATATATTTAATCCTGGTGATATTTTTAATATCAGCTCTGGTTTTTGAATATCTCTAACGATAGTTAATACTGGAAAAATATTCAACTTAGTTAAAGGTCAAGTTCTGCTGGATCACAAAGAAAAATTATAATGATAACTCTGTCATATTTCATAATAAAATATAAATTAGAGGACATTTTAGATAATGGACGAAAAAATGTAAAAGTTTAAGATTCAGAGCCTTGTTAGTAACAACAGAACTCTTATTCGAAAAGGAAGTAAACTGGAAAGTGTGGCTTTTTCAGAATGCGATCATATCTATTCTTTAAATCGCAAAGTACAAATGTAACGATGGAATATATCAGCCCATCACAAGTTGGGCTCTTGAGAAAATGGTATATGTCGTTTTTCCATTGCTTTTTGCATTCCAGAATTATTTTCTGTATTTAGAGAAGACAACTATCGTGACCCAATATTTACAATTATGCTTCTGCTAAATATATTAAAATCCACCCAGTCTTAGTTGAATACGATGGTTTGTTTACAAATATTTAAACAGTGTTTTTACCAGCGATATGCATTTCATTTAAATATATCGAAATAATCACTTTCGCAGTATTTAAGTTATTTTCTTATATTTGTGGGGAACAAAGTAAACTACGCCATAATCTCCGTTTCTTTGGAACTACTTTTCATATCCAGTATTGTATTTATATTTTTTAAAGTAATGTTGCTTTGCTTTGTTTGTTTGTTTATTTAAATAGAATACAGTGTACTTCGATTGAAAATAGCAACGTTTGTCACGTGATAAAATAGTATGCAACCACCAGTGCATACCAGTCGAACAGAGTGACCCACTTTCCGGCCGTTCTTTAACCCGTTGCAAGGACAGACAAAAATGGCGTAATCCAAGGCTATTCTTCCTATCACAAAGAAAAAGTTTATCTTTCACGGGAGCTCTCTAGACTCTTGACAAATTGATCGTTTCTCGGCTGGAATTCGCAGGGCAACGGTTGTTTTCAGTTCACGGTATTAATCTTCATGGGATGCTAAACATTATCCTTGTTTCGTTAGACATATATACAAAGTGTTCCAGATTGGAAGAAAGAACTTCACGGCTACAGAAGGGTGTTATAGGGTAAAGACATCTGCACAGGGATCGATTCCATTTTGTGCCATAATCTGAATGTGATGGGCATCTGTAATAACAGTTTAGCATAGAATGGTTAGTATAAGTTAGAAGTGTGAATAGTAGGTAGAGGTTTCTGTAATCACTTTCACAAGATTAAGATTTAATAATTCATAATGAGAAGTGACCAAATGACTTACGTGAATATCGGTACACAAATCGAATAAATCAGACCCTCAGCCAAGGAAATTCTAGAATTCAATACAGCACGAACGAAAGGTACAGTGACAAAAGCAGGTGAAAAGGAGGAAGGGGAAGGAGAGTTAGCATATAATAAGCTATAGAAATCCTAGTGGCTACCCTGTTACAAACATGAATGTGAATTTTAACAGGTGTGTTTTTTCACAGCGTATGACCATATTTAACTTTAGACAAGTATAATGTCGGACAAATGTTAAAAGAAAACATGGAAACTGGACAACATGGGTCATATTAATATGGAAAGTGATATTAAACCCGACATTAAAATTAAAGATGTTAATCTAAGTTATTTAATTTATGCAGATTATGTTATACTGTTAAATCCGGCACTAGTCTACGGGATTCCTTAGCTAAACTGAGCAATTGATGTAAACATATTTAACATGAAAATCATTGATAAAAAGACATCCTAAGAAAATAGGCAGGAACAAAACATCAGCTGAATGAAGAACCTATAGAATAATAACACACTTCAGGTATTTAAGCACAATTCTTGGCGAAGATCGTAAATTAAATATGTTAACAGAATAAGCAAGTAGATATGGTGGGAAGCCAGCTGAATAAATTTATATGGATAGGGAGATTAGCCAAAACATGCACCTAGCAGCATAAAACAATGTGTTCAAACTAATCTTAACTTATGGATCTGAGAGGTGGTTAGAAATAAAACAGTTGATCAAAGACTAGAGACCACAGATATGAGAGTTTTTAGAAAAATAGGGGAATGAACAAATGGCATTAACATCAAAAGCATTTGAAATGAGGATATTAGGAAGGAACTTGACATCGATAGAATTCATAACAGAGCTAATCTGAAGTAGTCACTTAAACGCGGTGAAATATGGGTAAAGGTCAGCAAAACAAGTGCTTGATGTCGAGATGGCAGGAAAAACAGCAGAGAAAGATCAAGATGTAGTTGTGCGCTACAAGACCGAAATATAAATTCCACTTATTTAAGTGGTGAATGTCTTCAAGAAGCCGATGAACAATGCATAATTCATGGTCTTTGAATCTACCTAATTTATAAACAATGCACAGATGCATTTCACTATGAATCTCAGCCATTCAATATTTTTTCATCATCACGAATCATGGGCTCACTACCCTTTGGTGTCCGATGCCTCCTTCACTATCTTCTTCCACCTTTCTTTGTCCAATGCACAGTATCTGTACACCTATTCCACACTAGTCCTTTATGTCGTCTATCCGTTCTCTGTATGGTCTACCTCTTCTGTTTACACCATCCATAATACCAAACATGAATGTCTTGATCTTCCGGTCTTCACTTATTCTGCAGATGTGTCCAAATAATTGCAGCTTCCGTTTCATAATCTTCTGCATTTGATTCTCCTTTGGTTTTATCTTCCGATAGAGCTCTTCATTTGTAATTTTATGTACCCATCCTATTCTTAGAATCTTCCAGTAACAAGTTCTTTCAAATGCCAAAATTATTTTTAATTGATTCCTTATTTATTACCCACGTTTCAGTTCAAACATTTTTTGGTCTCTATTAAAACAAAAAAAGGATATGCGAAATGTAATTTTGATGATACGGAGAGCCCAAATGAGCTTTGAATATAAGCCAGCACTTATATGTACATTTCAACGATGGTCATCGTTGAATTGTGCAGTATAAGGTTCGTTTCTTTCATGCAAATGATATCCGGTGCCTGACAATACACAATAGAAAAATGAGCTACGGTTGGGAAGGGAATAGGAGTAAGCATTAAATACATTTTTATACAGATTTAAAATACTTATTGCAACTATTTACTGAAAACTATTATTGAGAACAATTTTCACCCTCTATTACGCTTTTTTTGAAAGCGTACACGTTTTTGTGAAACTGAGCTCGAATGCATTTATGATTAGTCGGCTTTACAATTCGACATCGTGTTGTTATATCATCAGTACTCAGATGACTATGAGAATTATTTTTTTGCAGTTTATCATTTTATGTGGCTGGTAATATTTCAGAATACCTTGTATTCATGTCTGAATGTGTGTGTGTGTGTTGGGGGGAGTATTTAAGGGATATTTGGATTGAAATGTTAATAAGCATGCGTACTTTTAGCAGCCAGTTTGTGTTGTAGAAAAACAAATTCGGATTAAAAAAAATACTATCCCTGTTTGAGACCAGCTAATTCAGTTTCTGCTAAAAACACCTAGAAAATATTCCTCAAATCCTTCTCCTCTGAAGTTTCGAAGATCAAGGATGGAAAGGAATAATGAAGTGGAAATGAGCCCGCACGTATTTGAACTGGTTGAGGCTTTTGAGATATTTAAATTTTCTCGTATGAGACCATTTATCTTTGATTTCTCGTAATTGTTTCAAGTAAATGGAAGTTAGAACATGGAATATGTAGTGGCCAATTCTTCTAGAACTGGTCATTACATAGGATCTTCGCAAACCTTCCGGAGGAAAAAAATTCTCTAGAGTATTCCCGCCGACATACACAGCACAAAATAGAGGTTGCAAGATTCACTAGATTAATTGTAAAATAAGCTTCCTATCATTAATTTCCTTTCACTGTCTGGTGATCAGTCTAAGGGACAACTGCCTGTATCAAAAGCTGTATCATCGCAATAAATGTTGGCCGTAGTAACATTGAAGTCATATTATACAGTAAAATCAATAGAGGAAAAACTAAACTACAAATTTTTGTGCTAGCATTTTTCATTTGGCAATTGAATGTATCTACCGTATTGTTTGTCATTTCCTTTAGTGTTACACGGTGATTAGCATTCTGTCTATATGAATTTGAAATATAGATATTTCAAATTTGAATGTTGTTCTCTAATGATGTTATAAATAAAATATAGCTTTGATGTATTTTTTTTTTTCATTAGAAGTCACACAAGTAGAATAACGGTTGACCAAATCATTGTCACTGTGGCTTACTGTTTGAAATGTAATATAGCTTGTCTTTGTACATATGTGTATACTCCAGATGATGACCTTCATAGGAAGGTCGAAACGTCGGGAAATTAAAGTAATTATTCCTAACGGTTGTAGTCTCCATAATTTTACTGAAATTAATAAATATGGCCTTTTTCTTGACGGGCACGATATCTTAAATACTGTCTCTTTTTTTTTTTTTGAAACAGGTAGGAATAAACAAAGACACAAGACTTGAATTTATCAAGAAGCACACACAAAAAAATAAGATATCAATTCATAATGAAAAGAGACACATTAAAATTCAAACAAAATGTATTTTAAAAGGAAAAAGAGAATATTCATATTTTTTTTTCACAAATCCGTGTTGAAAAAATATTTGCAACATTTGAACGTTAAAGTTATCACTGAAACAAAAAAGGCTGTGCTCAGATTGGCTGACGCAGGAGATCCTGGTTGTAGAAATAATCTCAAGTATAATTTTTATTATCATTATATGTAAGCACCTTCAAAGAGTTATGATTAATCGAAGGAGAGTCATGGAAGGCATAATTCTTAATACCCATCATATCTCTCCTTAAAAACATTCACCGATGATCCACTTGTAATATCCACTTATTTAATTCACTCATTATACACCATGAAAAGAACCTATATCTCACCCTTAATCAGCTAACAAGGATGATCCCGAATTCCCCCTCCCCCAAACCGACTGCGAGTTGAAAAATTTCCTCTATCTATATTGTATAAACCACTTATTAGCTTGTAGGTTTCCATCACATCATCTCTTTCTCCTATACCCATGCCCAAGACCTCGAAGTAAGAGAATAACTTCCTTATTCCTACATATTTGTTGCAAGTAGGAATAACTTCATCATTCCCACTTGTAGCAAATTCCTATTAATATAATACACTAATAACCTCACTCATTTTCCCTTCAAGTCCTCATGCAAAGCCACAGCATTCGTTCTACTGCTGATAGTTCTTCCCCAACTTTTCATCTATCCTCTCCCAATATCATTAACATACAAGTTGAACATCAACTGTCCCAAAAAGAGACCATTGGGGCGCCGCCACGAGTTGCTTTCCTCTTCTGGAATATCGTTCTTCCATAAACAACTCGCTGATACCTATCAGACAGTTAATCTCAAATCCACCGCACTAATCTACTATCCATTCAAATTCCAGACAGCTTGTCATGTGGCAATTTAACAAAGGACTTTGGAAAATATAAATATACTAATGTGTATGCAATCACCCTCATCCAATGCATTTGTCACTCTGTTATAATAAGCAAGCAGATTGCTAAAGTATGATCTTTCTTTAGCAAACCTATACTGACCATTAACGAGTAGTTTGCTGTTAACAGTCAACTCAATTCTTGCTCCTAACTAGCACTTTAACACAACTGTAGCGCGCACGCGCACACACACACAAACTGGCCTGTAATTCAAAGCCGTATATTCCACTTCATAAGGGAGGTGATAAGACTTTTGTATCCTCTTTCTACTCCTCCTTTGAAACTTGGTCCAGTACAAGACTCATGTTAAAACGATATATCAAAACCGTTGTTAGCTTCCCAAATCATTTCCTCCAAACACGTGGAGAAATATCATGAAATCACCCACTACATTCAAGTTCTGCATGATGTCACATTTACAAGAATGTGAATTTATTAATTGCTCGTTAAATAGCTGTACTATATCTTCTGCAGTGGTTACCATTTTACCATTTTCGCTAATCTTTGTAATCCTTCCATAATCATTCTTCTATCTGCTGGCCGTGTGTCGGAAAAACTCCTTACGAATTTTTTAAAAATCTTATTAGCTAACTTTGCTTGTATTGCATTTTTGCTTGTATTGCACTTTTTCTACCCCTTAACAAGCGAATCACCTTCTTCGCCTGCTCTTTAATACCCCACGTGCAACTGATTGTTAATTCATCTTATGCTTCTTCCATAATACCATCTTCTTCCAGACTGTATGCCTTACCTCTTCATTCATCCGTTTACCACCTCTTCTATTTAACCTCTTGACTTCTTTAGAATATATTCCGATATTTCCTCCACCAGATAGTTCTTGAGTAGGATCAAAGGAGGACTGAATCCTTTCAAACGTTCCTCATTCCATGTTACTGCTGAAAGCTGTGCTTCTCATAATTACTAGCCTTATAGTTCCACATATATCTCTTTCTAACAGAAGTTTTCATATGGCTAGTCCCCTCCAAATGTTCACTTCGTGGCAACTACTCTCACCAACTGTGGAAGATGTTATATTCCATTTATAACATCGTTTGATGAGATAATCAAATCCAATACCCTTGATCGTAGTGTACCCCATGTTACGTACTGCCTAAGTTAATTGTCTCAGAAATTCATTCTCTTTACCTGCAGATGCAGTCTCCTCATTCCAATCTATACTAGCATAATCAAAGTGGTCCATAACAATCACTCGTTTCTTGTTAACCAGACTAATTTTGCCATACATTTCCTTCTCACTACCTTCCACATTACCACGTCTATAACAACTAGCTAAATATTTCATCCTGTACAAGTCTACCTCACACTGTACTGCTTCAAAACCATTATTTGCCCGTTGCAAATCCACTTTAGATGGGTACAGCTCATCTGCTATCATGAACAACACTTCTCCCTTTCTTTCCTGTCCGTCTTAAAGAAAATTATCATATCCATCCATCTATATTCTTCTCAGGATGTCATCCTCATCTAACCATGTCTCGCTTATTCCAACAATTTTTGGGCGAATAAACTCGATCAATGTAATAATTCCGTTCCTCTTATTTCGAATATTTCTGGTATTAGTAAACAAAAAATATTTCTGGTTCTACAAGTCCTACGGACATCACTTCTCAGATGTGACTTCTCAGTACCTTTCCCAGACCCTCCTATATTACCACCGATTTTACAACTTTCCCCTCTAATCCCATCGCAACTCATTTTTGTCCACTCACACATTCACCTCTAGCATCCGCACATTTCACGGAGTGTTCCCCCATTTCCCTGTCTGTGTTGCTTTCGCTCTCTCATTTCCTTACTCATGCTACTCACCTCTCCATTCACAAGTGTTCCTACCCTGTTTTCTTGGTCTTTCACCTCACGTTGCACTACCTCAGATCTTCTATTCACTACAATCATTACCTTTCCCTCCTAGCAACAACAATCTCTCCAGCTGAATTGCAACCAAACAATTTAAATGCAGTCTATCTTCTTTATACAGTTCCATCCGTCCCTGAAATTCATCCCAAACATTCACAAAGTGTACTCCTTTCTCCTCGCATAGTATTCAAAATCTTTGCTCGCCGCCTCAACTCATCGCTAACACCTGGACAACACACTAACTTTCCTACCTCATTTATATGTTACTCTCGTCAATAACCTCCTGATATACAGTATGACATTTGTCATACTGTATATCAGGAGGATTTGTTCTCATCCAAATCATTCGTTTCTCCTACTGCCACCAACTCTTTTGCTCGCTTAAGAGTTGGTGGCAAATATTTTTTGTTCATGAAGGGAGGGGAGATTGTGATTTTACCTCAGGGAAAAAAAACTACTAACACATAGTGACGTGTAAAAGAGCAGAAAACTAAACAAATAAATAAAACTCTTGGGACAAGAATCGATGCATCTTTCAGACAAATCAATTTAGCGAACTATATACTAAATGCTTTTTTTTTAAAAAAAAGGCAAAAAATCTTGGCAATGTACTTCGTTTAGTGTTAAAGTCATCAAAACCATTGATTTATTAAAGGCATTCTGAAGCTAAATGTCCTTTTTGTGTTAATGTACACCTAGTGAAAACAACAATAACAATGCTATTTAAGTTTTACACTCACAAAAAAGACATTGTTAAATGAAGCTTGTATTTAACATTTCATTAGTTCTTTCCCTCCACCAGACATGATTCTTAAAGAACGCCTGGTAATAAATTGCGAGACAACTCGGAGACAGGTCTCGAGATGAAGCCAAATCCTAATAGACAGTTCGGCGACTACAACAGCAAAGCCATAGAATCAACCAAATATGAAGTTTTTTAGGTGTGTTTTTTTTAAGACATTGTGCTCGTTGACACAAATTTTCAATAAATAAAAGTAATATTTGTTTTTCAATAAAAACAAGAAATAACATTCATCGGTACTTACAGGCCTTGAAAGCGTACCTGTCAAGTATCCTTGGCTTTCTTGACCGTAATTTTAGAATAAAGCGGTTAAGTCTTAGGCCTAAATATATACTTTTGTGTAAACTGCGTAATGTTATCCTAGCCGATATGAGGGACAAAAACCTTTGTTACAGGGAGGGCAAATCCTTCGATTTCCGTATGAGACTAACTCATCATCAGTTGAAAAGAGATTACATAGGTTTTTCACATCTTAGATTGAACCAGGATCTTTCCAACCGATGCTGAGGCTCAAAGCATGCAATTATATTTTATATTCTGATATCAGAAAACACTACTTACCAAGTCTAGGAAAGAACTAGGTGTGAATGTGTCTAAATCTACGACATTGAGACGACTTCGCAAATTGGGTTTTAAATCAAGTGTACTTAAGACGAAGCCGCTTACGACTTCCAAGCAAAAGGCAGCTAGAGTGCGATGGTGTAAGCAGAGACTGTTGTGGGGGTCAAGAGGTCTGGAAAAAGGTACTTTTTTTTAGCGATGAAAGTATGTTTTGTGTGTCCCATGGTCATCAAGGGATACGTGTTTGGCGTCTTAAGCAAGAAGCATTTGATAAAGAATGTATGAAAGGTTCGGTAAAATTTGCAACCTCTGTCATAGTATGGGCTTGTATGACCGCAAAGGGTCTAGGTAGGCTGTGTATTGCGTCAATAACGAAAGAGTCAATTCCAAATTATACCAAGAAATTCTTGAGCACTTTATGTTACCGGCATCAGAAGATTTATGTGATGGTGATTTCCTTTTTCAGCAAGATTCAGATTCTAGTCACTTCCAAGACCACTATTTAGATGGCTCAAAGAAAGGCAAATAAACCAAGTAATGTAATTACTTGGCCGGTAAAAACTCACCAGATCTAAACCCCATTGAGAATTTGTAGGGAATTATGAAGAAACATCTTCAATAAGTTTGCCCCAAGAGACAAAAATGAACTTGTTTCTAGTTTGCAGAACCATATGAGCATGTTTTGATAAAAAAGACTGCTAGTAAATAATATGCCCAACCATTTACAAACCGTCATAAAAGATAAGGGGGGGATGCAATAAGGTACTAATTATCATGTGTTTCTCTTTGACTGTAATTTTTGCGCATTTATTTCGCATTACTCTAATATTTTGAATCACGTTAAAAATTATTCTAAGTTTGTGAATGCTTTCAAAAAAACAGTTTGTTTGTAATGTCTGTCTGTATGCAGTGCTCGAGACTTGGTAAAAACTTTTCTATGAAACTTCAGCCGTTCTCGTTCGTGGAGAAGACTGAGTTTCCCCTGCGTTCCTTCTACAAAACAGACTTGTCTACCGCAGAATAGAAGCAATTCATAAACGCCTACAGATGTCTCCTCATGAACTTAATTCCCATTAATTATATACAGCCAAACCAAAACCCATCATGAGTTCTGTTCATTGTTGTATTTTTATTATGTAACATTTCCAAACACTCACCGCTGGAGAACATCATACACCTACACTGTCCTATTTAATCCTCTATTTACATATATACAAGTCCACTAACAGTATTTTTGTATGTTAACAGAGTACTTGTTCTAGCCGATTAAGGGATGAAAAACTTGACTTTCCCGCCTTGTAGCTCTGTATGAGATTGGAACTCACCAACAATAGAAAAAGCACAAAGATTCTTCTCGAGACGAGAATCGCGCCCAGGTCGTTTCCGGTAAAAAGGATGCAAGGTGTCTCGTCATTATTTCAGTTTGCGCTATGGAGGTGCTAACTCAATCATACAGCTTAATGTTCATGCCAAACTGGAAATGAGAGGTTGTACTTGTGAAGATTAATTGGTGATATTCATTAATTTTATTCAAGTAATATATTCTAGAAGTTTGATTATGCTGACATGGGTTAGTTCTGTTATTCTGTGAAATAGTCGCTTGCGGGTCGCCTGAAAATAGTCGTTTTCAAGCGCGTTACCCAAAATGCTTGGTATCCATTGGATTCGTTTTGTCCATCTATATTATATTTGTTTTCTAGCCTGATAGTTCTATTGGAATTAAGTGTTTTTTTTTTTTATGCAACTCCCACCCACGAAAGATCGTAAATCGATGGTACATTAGTATTGTGGATAGGCTAAGGATTTTTATTTTTATTTTTTAAATTCCTGTTCCAGAAATCTTGCTCTAAAGACCAAACATGGAACTTTTTCAAGCCACTTTCAGGCCTCCAGTAAGCGGGGTAGTAGTCTCACACCATGCAATGAAATTCCTCTTTAGGTGATTCACAGCACATTCATGCCCACGGCAGAATTCGAACCTGCCGTGGGCATGAATGATCTGCTGGTCGGAGAGCGGATACGCTAACCAACAAAATTTAATAATCCTTATTAATTTTTTGTCTGTTTTAGTTTAAATCGAACTACTTTCAGCGGCAAATCCAAAAGTTTTCGAAATGAATAAAGCCAGAAAATAATTATAGGTTAGAAATGCCAATAAACAGTCCACAAGACAAGTTCATCTGCTGTACGTTCAATTTTTTTGGTTCCAACCCACGAAAGGTTGTAAACTTTAAGTACATTAGTACAAGGGATGGGCTAAAGCTTTTTATTTATTTATTTAATTTGTATTTTTTTCCCCATAATCCTGAAATCTTGCTGTAGAGGCCAAATTGAACTTTTTCAAGGTACTTCAAGTCTCTAATAAGCGGGGCGATAGTCTCGCAGGGCGATGAAATTCACACCACTTCCACTTCCAAAGACATTTACAAACATCTATGCCCACTGCGGGGATCCGAATCTGCAGCCTGTTCGTTGAAGAACGATTATGCTTATCTCGCCCAACTAGGCTGGCTAGTGTTTATATAATTGCTAGCTGGTTGTAATGATACGTCCATCTGGATTTAGGTTTAGGCCAGAGGTCGGCAAAGTAGTCGATAAATGTCTAGGGATCAAAAGAGGGTTTAAAATTTTAATGTTCTTTATAAATTTCTTTAAGTATTTTCTTTAAATTTCTTATCCAGAAGCACTAATAAAATAAAAAGGTTAAGGAATTATTATTTTTAAATTGAGAAATTTATTATTGATAACATTTATTCATTTATTTAACATGATGGGAGGCCGATGAGCGATCCAGGATTCCATGAAGGGGGTTAATGGTCTAAAATGTTGGCCGACCTCTAGGCAAATGGGTGTTGACAGGAGGGGAGGGACACAACCCAGAGGCATAACTACTATGCTGCAAAACCGTGAAATGCTGGGGTTGGGAAGCATAGACCAACTAAGCTCAAGTAGGCTTCGAACCGGTTCAGCGAATTTTCAAGGTTTTAAGGAGTTATAGAATTATTATTGCTATAGGATGGGAGATAAGAAGTCGTCAGAGCCTAACAATTGCTTGGCCAGAGATCAGTTGATGGTGCTCAGTCACGTCGTAATATATGAGTGAGACAATAAGCATCGCTTGGGTCATACGAACCTAATTTTCAAGTATATGTCAATATTTGCTCCCAAGACAATCTTTGCTTTCCTATGGCTTCATGTTAATTAACATAGCCGGACTGCTCTGAGAGTGAGTATTTCATAGCAGCCTCAGTATGTCTGGCAATGAGCGCGAGAGAAATAGCGAAACTGGTTAAGCCATCACTACTTAAATTTTTCTACAAATATTATGCCTTGGAAGGTTAAGTCAGCAGGATCCACTCTACGAATTTGTGAGATATTAGTCCCGAATAGATAAATTTACTTAATTTCTACCGCTCTCATACGGAGGTAAAGTTTTTTTTTCTTCCAGAAACTCGAGTTTTACGTCCTTCATAACTGGCAAACTGGCCCCGTGAACTCCCACTGCTACAGTCAAAAATGCATTTTTCCCTCCTCCAACGGCAGGCCGGTTGAGGGGTTGTACCAACAAAAAGTCGCATCAAAATGTAACACGTGGACCCTACATTGGAAGTGGGATAAACGCACCGAGGAAGGACTTGATTTCTACCTCTCTGGCTGTTTCATGAAGCAAGGAATGAATAAATAATTTTATAATCGGATGAAACACAATATAAAGTTATATAAGACTATTCTTGAAAAATTTAAATTTGTAAAAATTAAAAATACATTGTTGTATAATCGATTTAGAGAATGGGTTCGTATTACCCCCCCCCCCCTCATTCTAACACAACAAAAAATATTAATTTAAAATAATAATACGCCATAATGCTTTCGAACTAATAGTTAAGAATTTTTTATTTAAAGTCCTCTTTCATTACTGTTTAAATTATTATATATGATTAAATTTAACGAATAGCAATGAATATAATATAATCTTAATATATTAATACGTCGTAAATTTGGATTCATTCTTGTAAAAATGGCGAGTCGCTACTGACTATATAATAACTAGTGATGTGTAAATAGGTTATTTGCATTGCTACAATTTTCTATTAAACAAATATCATTCCCTTGATATAATAGCAAACTGGTAACACACATTACCGCAACAGCAATTGCTAATAATTTCGGAATGCATTTCATAAGAAATAATAACAATAATGAAATACGTAGCAGCAGAGAAAACTAGCTCTATCGTAGAGAAAACGCCTATAAATGAAAATAAAACAGAGTTTTGTATTAATACAAACTATAACGAGTAAATATTTGAATTTTATTGTTGCGCATTTTGCTTATTTGGGCATTGCCTTTTTAAATTTTTTTTACGTGCTGGTGTGAAAAATTACAGTACTTTTAAAACCCATGCCTGCTATACATCTCCGAATAAAAAAATTCGAATAATCGAAGAAAATGAGTTGAATGATTCCAACTGAAATGGATATGATTGAGTATCGTAAAACTAAACGGTCAATGCTGGTTATTTGGCTATGTTGGAGGTATTGTCGAAGCAACTAATGCTGTCTGCTACTTTCGCATGTTCTTTTGGTTTGTCTGTTTTGCAGGATGAAAACCCCGTATTTCAAACCATTCGCACGAAATCAGCTAACTCAATTCGCTTCTTAGACGCGATTCGAATCCATGTCTTTCACTTCAAAGAGTGGCTGTTTGGGTTTATGGTCAAAGCGACTAATACAATAAGGCCGCTTTGACTGCGTGTGCTCTTCGGGCATATCTGATTGTTTCATGAAATGACAACCCCAACTTTATTGCAAGAAAGTCGTATGAGACAGTTTAACTTACCTTACTTTCAGCTGAAGAAGTTTTTATAACGGTTCTACACGTCCTAAAAATGCACTTGGGACTATTATTAAGGTAGCTAATTTCAGAAACAAATCATTTGTAATAAAAAGTCAAGAATTTAAATATTATTAAATCAGAAAATATTCGTTAAACCCCCTATGCTTCATGTAAAAACTCAAGGATCACAATCATTAACTTGATATTGCAAACATAATTTTAGTGAACGCTTTGGTTTCCAGCTAGGGTAGAGTAGTTGCTTTGTAATTTCGAAACGTTTTACAAGTGCAAAATCGAAATGAAAACAGATTGTTTGAATTTTTGGATGCATTTGAAATGCGTCCAGCCAGAGCAGCAAAATAACTCGAGGACGTACCGACAAAATCTATGTAATACGTGTGGATGCATTTTGAAAATGCATCTAAACTTTTATATGAATTTGAACTCCAGCAAGGTTTCCACAGTTTCTAGCGGGTTTCACATTTTTGAATTATGCAATATATTGACACATCTTCCCCGCTGATCTTTAACTTCACTTATCAAAAACATTAATGTCAAAATCATAAATTAACGTACCACTGAAATTTTAAGAGCAGACAGTTTTGAAATTCATATAAATTTTCATATAAATAAAGAGACAAAGCTGCACGCATCAACATACCGTGATACGCATGCTTTTTTGGGGGGTGGGGATTTCAAATCTCGAATTTTGAAATGGAGAGCATGAGCATTACCCGAAGCATAATATACCACGAAATTCCACAGCACGTAAAGACCAATGGTCATGTCAGTTGAAGGATGGCTTAACAAGCTTACAAAAATTCTCAAGGCATCCATCGTAAGTTTACTCAGGGGAGGGGGGGGGGAATTACTTACGATACTGGTAAATGTTAACAACAGTTTACAGCAAACAGTCACACGTATGAAAGTTATTTTCGCTTATTTCTGACAACTTGATAGGAGTGAAAATTACTTAAAAAATGGGGGGGGGATATATAAAACTTGGAAACTTGACGTATACTACTATTTATAAATTTAGTCCATGGAGAATCCCACAGAGCACACCGATCACAGAAGATTTTCACTGAATCTGACATATTCTATGGTGTCGGCAACTTGTTACTTTTCAACATAGGAATTTCTGCTTCAAACCGTTCTTCAAATAAAAGAATTTCATGAATCACATTCTAGCTATTATGTTATTCAATATTAATGCTCTTCTGCTCAACTCGTCACTATCATATCTAGACAACACGCACACTATCTTTCCTCTCTGCATTTTCTTTTGTACACCCTCAAACAAGAATCTGTCAGAATTATGTATTTAAAAATTAATTTTAAATATTCTCTATTTAGAGAGTTTAAATTCAATAATGAAATTTCAATTATTCAGATCTATGAATAGTTGCTATCAAATCCATTCATGACGCTTCCACACCGTATTCTAAAAACTCAGACATCTATGTTAATAGCAAAATTTTATATATACACACACACACTTGATTTACCAAGACAACGAATGTGTTGTTTATTTTAATTTATATTAATAAGAGGCAATGCGTAGATGATTTGCATTGCTGTGTGTGACCATAGCCCTGTTTATTGAAACTTGAAAATAGCTCACAAAAAAATAAATAAAATAAAATAAAAATTAAAAAAATAGTAATGAAACTAATAAAGTAAAAACAGGTTTCGTCTATAGATTGGGATTTCCCAAGTAGCATACATTTTTTCTCATTACAGAAAACTGTTAAATCAATTAGTTAAGTTCATTCTCCACAAAGCAATATTAAGCAACACTTGATTATTTGGTATCAAAAAATTTGCAAAGATTCCAGAGATTTCTAACAGAGCACAGTCATCATTTATTGTCGATAAATTTATTCCTTCAAAAAAAAAAAAATGTATATATTATTAAAAGACAAATTCCAAGGACGAAATTAAAAAAAAAAAAAAGTTGAATCATGTCCTTGAATTTTTAGTGCATATCTTAATTGATATTGCAAAATGACTAATTAAATGGAATCAAACTTTCGTTCAGTTTTCTTTAAAGAAGCACTACTGAAATCAAATTAAAAACAACAGCACGATAGTTTTAGACCAGCTCTCGAATAAGATTATTAGCATTAAAGCTAAAATTGATCTGATTAAATGCATATTAATAAATATGGCAGTGCTTTAATTGTTATTGAAATATGCATTTCTTAAAGTATATCGAAGTTCTTCCCAACCACGATATTCATTTGTTTTACGGATTCTTGCTACTCGAGAGAGAGAAAATTGTTTCACTAATCACTGGTACGAGAAGAAAATGTGTGCAGACTACCTTACTAAACTTAGCATGTGCAAGTGGCACTAACAATAATAAGTGGCGTGAATATAATGTTTTTCCTCACCTTTCTTAAACTGACGTTCAGGTGATGAATCTGGTGAATAAACATCTCTTTCATGAAAATTTAAATAAAATAAACGTTTCTGGTAGATTAAGTTCAACTTTAAAATATTTTTGGATAATATAAAGTTATGTTTGAAAAAAATTAAACAGAAATATAGTATGGCGATTTCATTTCTAATCACGAACAAGCTTCCTGAAGTCCCCCCTCTCCTAACCTACTACAAGATGTTCAAGAGTACTACAGTTTTACAAAGACCGTTCTAAATTTGGTAAACCCTCCAGAGTATACTGCAAGTTGGATACAGAGCAACCCGATATTCCAGATGTGACTTAGGTGCCCTCTCTCGGGCATCATTAAGTTAAAATGTACCGATCACGTGATTCCCAATGGCCGGCGTGCTGGACTACACGGCAAACAAGAAATCTGTTATAGCACTCTAATTATTGCTAATGTCCGTTCCAGAAGGAAAAAGTAGCTTGGTAGGCACAACATTAATTTATATATATTTCAATAGTTAATGAGAATCAGAATACCTTATGAATAAGGGAGTTGTGCGCAGAATGCAATGTCATGCCTTTTGTTCGCTTCCAGCTATATATTGCTACAGCTGTATTTAAAGAGCATAATCTGATATTAAGACAGCTTCGTCTGTTCTTAATATATATATATATACACACATTGTTCTTTTGCATTACTCTTCGTTGGACTCTTTTTGCACAGTGTTACAATTGCTTTGTATAATGCGTTATTGACATTACCTGATAAAACTGGATTTTTAAAACATTCGATGGATTACTTAAAATGTAATAAAACTTACCGTTATCGCTGTTCTGTCTTTTGATATGGCATCGCGAGGTTATAGAGACGCCAAACATTCCAAACCAACTGTGCATTCAACCCAAAATTATTTCATGAAAGATACCAGCGCACTCTGATAATCTCAAATTATGTTATTATTATTTACATGACACCTCTCAGGATTCATTATGGCTTATTTAATATTTAAATATTTGAAGTGCAGCTTTGTTTATATTAGTCCTTAAATTTGGATATAAATTGCATAAATATATATACGTATGATTGTTGAGATTGTTTTTTATTTAGTTCCGCGGTTCCAAAAAAATAAAGATCTTATATATATATATATATATATATATATAATATTTTTTCTCTGAGAAAATGCGTGATCAAAATTTAATCATTATCAAATCGGACATTTTTTATAATTGTTCTAGAAGGAAATATTATGTATTATTTTTTTTAATGAGTCCTTGGAGGTGTTGCCCAATAATAATGTTAAACTCTTTCGAGAATACATAACACACACATGTATGTAATAGATTGCATTAAAGACCAAACCTATTTAAAATATATTTCCAAAAGTTATTTAGTTTCATATGAAAAAATGATAATTAAATCTTTATTAGTGAGCTTATTTTTGAGTGAAATAAGTCATGACCATTGGTCCTGAGGAACAGTGATTGTGATGATTACTCAAAAGTTTATGAGAATATTGATATATAAGTGGCATAACTACTGTATGGTGAAAGCTTGAAATACAAGGGGAGCATGAGAGCATAGTGTTCAGTGAAAGCGATGCAGGAGAGGAGTGAATAGAGACCACTCATTCCCCCCAAAGAAATAAGAATAGTCTTTTATATTTTTAGTTAAATAGCAAATAGAAACTTTTTTAATTATAATATAAATTTAAATATTATGTAAAATCAAGGAAATTTATGTATTAGATGTACTAGTGAATGGATTGCAGAGGCTGATTGGAGACCAAAAGCAAAATTGGATTGATGGGAATTAGAATTTTTCCAGCATATCATTTTTAAAGGGCGGTCTTGTAACCTAGTTATATTTTATAATTTAGTGCCAATGTGCATCAGAAGGAGAAAATGCTATTGTTATATAATAATTTTTCTAGATTTTGCAAAGTTGTTTGACAGACTATCCCATAGCACTCTACTCTTAAAATGCAAGGGAATAGGTGGATAGTCAGTCGATTGCTTGGTTGTAGGGATGGCCAATTCTTTGGTAGATAGAAGTTAGCATATTCCTTTGAAGATCCCAACTAAAGTACTGTGCTGTTCTGTGACTGCTGTTATTTAATATATATATATATATAAACAAAAAATATGTGTGTGTGTGTGTGTGTGTATATATATATATATGTGAAATTTTTTGTTATATGGAAGGTGAGGAGAGAACATGGGGGTGGGGCATCCATGGAAATCAAGTTTGTTCACAGTCAAGAAAGGGGTAAGAGCTAGGTTTATCTCCCAAAGAGCAGTGAGTGAGTGGAACAGTTTGCCTCTATGGGGTAGTGAGTGCATCTGATGTGAATGAATTTAAGGGAAGGTATGACAGCTGGTTTGGGTGATTTATAGCCATCCTCGATGACTCCTTGGAGGTCTCAGATGATAATAATATATATTAATGATATAGTTCAGGATTTGAGAGCTCAAGATTCATTTTGTAGGTGATGCTAAATTTGGATGAGTAATGGTGGACTTCTCTGATGCAGTGTTATTTCAACAGAATTTGAATGGGTTAGTGTTGTGGCTAGATGAATGTCAGCTACTGTTTAGTGTTGCCAATTTTGAGATCATGCTTTTGGTTCTGAGGAAATGGAATGAGGTATATTGCTTCACTAAAGGAGATTGGAAAAGAAAAATGTTCTGGAGTGGGGTATGGCATTGCAGTTCACAAACACATCACAAAATTGTTAAGTTTACTTGGAAAACTGCCATTGTAATGCAGAGGACACCTACGTATAGAAATACAAACGAGATTATATAGCTTACTGATCAAGACATATATGATTGTCTGTGCACAGATCTGATTACTTTATATATTAATGAAGAAACACTAAAATCAATCCAAAGACAAGTAACTAAGAATATTGAATATGAGAACAGATTGAAGAGATGTGTTTTGCAGATTTGTTTACTGATAGAAGTAATCATAGGTTATATGAGACATATGTTAGTAAAAGAAAAGGCTGATCAGATAATATAAAGAAAATAGATAATGAATAGCATAAAAGCTTGTGGGAACCAGAATCTCATAATTCCCAATTTTATATGTATACATTGCTATAGATAGTTTATATTAATCACAATATATCTAAAAGATTTGTACTTGTTTTGTTCCCTGCCCCCCCCCCCCCACAGTGGTTTACAGTAGTTTCTATAACACTAAGGCTGCAAAAGAAAGATGTAGGTTTGATTACAGTCTGACTATTAGATATTTTTCTAGGTCCCCCCCACCCCCAGATGATTCATAAGTTACCTGGTATGAGTAAGTAGGATTTTTTGCCCGCAAGGAAACTCAGGCTTTTATTCCACAACTGATCACAGTTTATTGTGCAACTCATGCAACTACATACAATAAATTGTTATTAGGATTAGTAGCACAAGATGACAGCAGTCATCTGCCATATTCTCATGTAATACACCACAAAAATGCACTTAGCTATGGTAGTGGCATTAGGTGGAGACTACGTACTTATTTCTAAAAAAGTTAGGGCTACATGAATGTCGCCTGCTTCTCTATGGGAATCAAAAGGTGTTAGAGGATTTATTTATATAAAATATTATTTACTAAATGAAAATGGTAACAATTTAATTTGTATTACTTAATATAAGCTAAGGCAACAGCATGATAGAACAAACCCATATCCAGAAGTTCCCAGAAATATACACTTAAAACAAGTAGGATGTCCTAGCTCATCTTACTCTCGCCCTAATTTCAAAAGGACTGTAGCCTGTGTGGAATTTATGGTTTTATTAATACAATTTGGAGAGCTAACCCTCTGAGGATTTGAAAGTTGCTTTTGCAACAATTTTTGTAATGCACAAATGATCTAATACCATATTCCTTGCAGTATCTTGCATAGTCCTGTTACCTTTTCTTGGATATGCTGTCCTTGATTAGTGTTGTGTGTGGTTGGGGGGGGGGAGTATCATTAGAGAGGAATCGGGAATATGGGAGTGATCACTTGGCGCTTCCCAATATGCCAGTCCTCTCTCCCACCCACCTATCCCTAAACATATGTTTAAAGTATTCATTTAAGAATGGATGGATGGATGAGGACATTGACAACATAATAGAAAGGGCATCCATCATGTTGAAAAGACTCTGCAAGAAGATTCCATGTATTGGAGCTTTGGAATAAACTAGATTTTGAACATGACTAGCTGTGAATGCTGATTCACATGACCATTGAAGAAATAGAAATCTATCAAATGCTTACTGAACATAATATCAAAGTAGTTTTCTCCATTATGAATTACTAGGAAATCACATTATTATTATTCAGACCTCCATGTAATCAAGACTCATCGCAGGAGGTCCTTCCTAGGAAACACTAAGTCTATCATACCACTCCTTGAACTCATTGATCATTCTTGCTCTCACCACTCTATCAGGCAATGCATTCCACGGCTCACCACCCGTGCAAAGAAATCACCCCTCTTGCTCACAGCTTCCTTTCATACTTTCCAGGGATCACATAGCTAATAATAAAA
This sequence comes from Typopeltis vanoorti, assembly GCF_054136105.1. Taxonomy (NCBI): domain Eukaryota; kingdom Metazoa; phylum Arthropoda; class Arachnida; order Uropygi; family Thelyphonidae; genus Typopeltis; species Typopeltis vanoorti. The sequence goes on from NC_143554.1 coordinate 53,114,240, forward strand.
AAACAACAACTGCAAACAGGCTTTAATAGGTTAAATTTCCTTCAAAACACAAAAAAAAATTAGTTTTGCATTGCAATGGTATTTTAAGATTACTGGTATCCCTTGCTTAATGCGGATTTGATTATCATGGTGAAATTAACTGCGGCAATCCCTTGATATACATGGCAAGAGTTTTGATTAACACGCCTTTAAATTTACCACCACGCAAAATCATGCTCACGCCACGAGGCTGCTAGCCTCGTGGTCATTCAAATTCTCTTAATGATCTGTGTGAGAATGTGAAAGTTTTATTTTTCCCACCAAATACAACATCATTGTTACAACCTATGGACATGGGAGTCATTGCAACTTTCCAAGCCTATTTTCTTAAAAAGACATTCTGAAAGGCAGTTGAAACAACCTGAAAAATTATGAAAGTCACACCACGAGGCTGAGTGTCAGCCAGTTACTTCGCTGCTAGCATTAAGAGTGGGCGCATTACAAGCTCCAGTTGTTCTGTTGTATGTATTATCAAATTGCATTCTTCGTAAATTTTACAGCCCATTGATCATGTCGAAGAATAAGAGCAATCCCACAACCGGGTCATTAAGTGAAAAAAAGAAAAAAAAAAAAGAAGAATACAAAACTTGATATAATTAAAAGATTTAAACATGGTGGAAGTAAAAGTAAGATCGGATGTGAATTTGGTTTTAACGAGTCTACAAAGCGGACTATTTTATCCAAAGCTGATGAGCATTGCGAGCAAGGTAAGCAAGGAAGGTAAAGTGGCATCTACATCTGCAAGTATGCAATGCATACGTAACCGGAGTGCTATAATGGTTGAAATGGAAGATCTGTTGATTATTTAGCTGGAAGACTGCAATCAAAAGAGAATTCCAATTAGTGCCTATAATATCACGGCCAAAGCTCTAAGCCTGTTTTCAAGACTTAAAGAGACTAAGTATAAAGAAGACAATTCAAAATTTGCAGCTAGCAAAGGCTGGCTTGAAAATTTTGAATCTAGGGCTGGACTAAAGAATGTGAAAATAATAGGTGAAGCTGCAAGTACCGATGAAGATGCTGTATTCACATTTCCTGCGGAGCAGAAAATTATCAAAGAAAATTATTATGATTACCACCAAATTTTCAATGTAGATAAAACTGGACTCTATTGAAAAAAAATGCCATCCAGAACTTTTATATCAAAAAAAGCAGCAGCACAGCCTGACTATAAAGTATCAAGAGATCGCTTAACTGTTATGCTTGGAGGGAATGCTAATGGAGATTTTAAATTGAAGCCGCTGCTTGTCTATATTCACTCAGAACCCAAGGGCTTTAAAAGGTTGTAACAAGAACTCTTTAGTAATTTGGCAGGTGAATCAGAAGGCTTGGGTTAACCAAAGTCTATTCGAAGATTGGTTTAAGTCTTATTTTTGCCCGGCAATTGAAACTTATTGCAAGAGAAATAACTTAGCTTTCAAAGCTCTTTTGCTTTTAGACAGTGCACCTGGTCATCCAAATTCTCTTAATGATCTGTGTGAGAATGTGAAAGTTTTATTTTCCCCCAAATACGACATCATTGCTACAACTCATGAACATGGGTGTCATTGCAACTTTCAAAGCCTATTTTCTTAAAAAGACTTCTCAAAGGCAGTAGAAACAACAATGGGAGAAATGCGATTACACTCCACGAATTTTGGAAAAAATTTAACATTAGACACGCAATTGAGAACATTCATGACTTGTGGGAACAAGTGTCTTGTAGTTGCATGAAAGCTGCCAGAACGCTAATGATGTAGGTTGTTTTCAAAATCCTGTGAACAACGTGGTCAAAGAAATCATTGCAATTGATGAAGACCTCGGTTTTGATGGTGTTGATGCAGAAGATGTTAAAGAATTATTGGATTTAAATTCAGAAGATTTCAGTGACAATGATATTCTTGAAATTGAACAACACACATATGAAGACAATGAACAAATGGAATGTGAAGATGAGGTTCCAAAGGAAATAAGTCAAAGAACTGGATGGAATATTTCACAGTTTAGAATCACTTAAGCAGCAAGTGATGGATTTGGATCCAGATGTTAATCGAAGAATGCTTGTTTGCCGAGGTCTGGAAAGTCATTTTGCTTGTTATCGTAGAATTTATGCCGATAAGAAAAAAACTTAAACTGTTCAAACGACTCTTTATAACTTCTGTTGATTAAAAAAAATTGCACTAACTAATGTAGGTACAAGTATTTATTAAACATTTACTTTGCATTCATTTTTTTTCTTTCCTAAAAGAATACCATATAAAATGAACTATTGGTGCAGTAATTGATCAGGGATTATTATTATTATTACAGGTAACTCCAAGGAGTCGATAGACTCATCGAAGGAGGCCCTAACATCATGTCAAGAACAACTATTCGTCTGTCACACGGTATCTATCATACCTCGCCTTAAACTCATTCACGGTCATAGCACTCACAACAGACTCTGGCAGCTTATTCCACTCATTTACCACTCTCCAAGGGATGAATTGTACTTTTTGCCATTTATTATTAGATTTGATTAACGCTGTTTTGATATACGCAGTGACATCGAGGGATTAATTAACTGTGTTAATCGAGGGATACCTGTACTTATATTTTTTATATTTTATGTATATCCCACATACAAAACACAAAAGGATGTATAGTTATTGAGCATTAACACCATGGGGATTATATAATCCAGACATTCTGCTCTAGACATCAAACTTGACTATAAGCCACTTCAGGTGGCTTTGTCACCAATATTCTGGGTGATAAGCATGACTGCCATCCAGAGACATTCACACATCCATGCCACAATAGAATTCAAACCCATAGATCACTAGATTGAAAAATGGAATGCTATTTAGTTGAAATTTTGTTTAAGTGGCCAATTTGGATTGCACATATCATGTAACTATTTCATCATCAGTGCTTGACGAATTATGAAAGACCTTACTTACATTGCAAAAAATATACTTGCTCACCCAAAACCCCTCCCTTTTATTAATAAAATGTCCCAATAAATCAGTAAAAGTTCCATAAAGTTATTTGGGGTGTCATACCATGGTTGAAGAAGTAATTTTTCTTTTTTATTAAATAACTCTGTTTTGTCCGGTCTGCAGCTACTCACCAGCTAGCAATACCCACTTGCCACAGGTGAATGGACAAATATACTCATCATGGGAGGTCTCTCTCTCTCACACGCACACGCGCACGCATGCGTGGCTTATCATATTATGCCTTAAATGCACTCATAGGCAGTACGTTCTCATCACCTCCCACTCTCTACACAGAAAAAGCTACTTCTCACCATTCCCTGCTCACACCTTCCTCATGCAATTTTCAGGGATGAGCTCTTGTTCTGCTCTTGCCTATACTGTTCCACCCATTCTGTGAAAAATCTCATCAATATTAATCTAGTAATAACTCCTTACCAACATACGTGTCTCAGTTATGCTCCCCCCTTTTCATTTATTTTCCTTAACTACTAGATTCTGTAATTTGCATTTCCTTAATCTGCTCTCATGCTCAATATTCCATAGACTAGAAACCACTGTGGTTAGTGGCTTCTCTGAAATCTTTCCAACATCTGTTTAATTTTTCGAAAACCAGGTGGCCAAATCCATGCAAAGTAATCTTTATGCTGTCTGATGAATTCCTTTTACACTTGAATCATGACGTTCTTACTTCTAGACATCAGTGTCTTCTGTGGTATTGGCATAATTTGTTAGGTTTCCTAACAATTTTAGCAAAATAATGGCCCTGACATTATAGGTTCCTATACACTCACTGCTAGATCCCTTATCCCAACTAGTCTTACACTTTGCATCCCATCTTTGCTTCCTGAATTTTAAAAACCTTACACTTTGTCACATTGAACTGGTAACCTCACTCACTTGTCATTTTCAAAATCTATGCAAGGCCTCTTGCCAAGCTGCAATGTCTGTTCCGCTTCATATAGTTCTTCTCAACTTTTCATAATTTGAAAACAACTGCATTATCACCATTCAAACCTTTCCCAGTATCATTAACATACAAATTAAACATCAGCAGCCCCAAAACAGACCTTTGAGGCATTTCTCTTCTGGGATACACAACTTGTTGATACTTACACAAATATCCAGTCCCCAATCTGCACACTGATCTGCTGTTCAACCCCATTTTGTTTGAATTTTATTAGCTTGTTATGTGACACTCTATTAAGGGCCTTTGCAAAATGTAAATATACCACTATGTGTGCATCTCCTATTTCCAGTGCATTTGTCACCTTGTTATAAGTAGATTGCTAAAACATGATCTTCTTTGGTAAACCCATGCTCTCCATCAAGCGAATCCTCCTGTCATCAACCTAATTCTGAATCTTGGTTCTCACTAACCTCTCTAACACTTGAACCACAATTCCAGACATATGGATTGTCCTATAATTTGAAACCTTAGTTTTATCACCTCCCTTATGAAGTGGAATAATTTTGCCACCTTTCCACTCCTTTGGTACTACTACTACTTGGTCCACTGTAAGACTTAAGTTAAAAAGATACACCAAAGCTGTTATCTTCCTGGAACATTTCCTCAAAACATTCAGTGGTTTGTCATCAAGTTCTATTGCCTTAACATCAATTATGTTTCATTATATTAATTCCCTTCATGACTGTGAAATACCTTTTATGAATTGCTCATTTAACATCTCATCTATATTTTTCCACAGTAGTTATCATCCTTCCATAATCATTCTTTCTTCTACTGAACATATGTCAAAAGAACTCCCTGGAATTTTGCCTCATTCTAATATTGATTCATACCAGACTTTTTTCTCACCTGCTTCTTGTATTTCTCATGCAACTGATTATGACCACTCATCATGTATCACCTCCATAATACCTTCTTCTTCACCCATATGCATTCCTCACCTCTTCATTCATCCATTTGACTCAACCATATTTAACATTTGTGACTTTTGAAATGCAATTAGACATTGCCTTTGTCAGATAGTTCCTGAGTAAGGTTCAAGCAGCATTGATCTCCTTTCTCTTCAACTCTTCTTTCCACAATAAAGCCATCTCCTGAAGTTTTCATCATTACCAGTTGTATAGTTCCATATATATCCCTTTCTCACAGATATTCTTATATGGCTGCCACCACCCATGTAATCACTTCATGATCACTTTCACCAGCTGGAGGAAGATTTGATATCCTATTTACAGTAATAACATCCTCTAATGAGATAATCATATTCAAGATCCTAGATCCTTTCATGCCATCTATAACATTCTACTTAAGGTATGTTACAGATACATACTACTTAAGGTATCCTTGCAAAAAATTTAAGAAATTCATTCTCTTTGTGCCTAGATGCTGTTCCTTCATTTCATTCTGCATTACCATAATGGAAATCATCCAATATTCCCCCCCCCCCACCCACACACACACACCCTTCCTATCAATTTTTCTTTAATCATCACCACTGCTTCACTCCTCCCAAGACCTGAATGTTGTCCTTACGTCCTTGGCCTTCTCAATCCATTCTTGTCCACTCAACACATCAATTTTTTTATCCAGGTAAAACACTTTTGTCTCGCAGTGTCCCCTTATCCATCCTGACTCCCCCCCCCCCCATTTTCCTCTGTCTTGGGTTCTTTCTCTTTCACTTCCTTAACTCATGCTATTTACCACTCCATTCACATGCTCCAACAATAGTCTATCCAGTATCTCAAACTAAATCCATTTAAACGCAGCCTACAGCACCATCCATCACTCAGCAGATCCATCCCTCAATAATGTCTTCATGTTGAGAGCAAAATTTTTTATTCATTATGCTTTAAACTTTAGGTGTTATTACTAATGATGCACAGTTATACAGTACTAGAGTATTACTTTGTAATATGTTATACTCTTGAAAATTTATTATAGCGCAAAACAGTTTAGTTTTTGGAAATAACACGAAGAAAATAACGTTGAATTTGAAAGGGAAGAAAATTCAGCAGAGCTTTTAATTCAGATGCTACACAGCAAAGGAAAATGGCTATTTTAAAGTGATTTTTGGCTAGATACTCTACTAATTGTGGTATCTCTTGGCAGTGTTATAGACAAGTTCAGGTTAACTGCCAATAAATGGAGAATTAAAAAAAAAAATTTGATAGGTCAAAATTAGTGTCAAAAAGTTTTGAGTTATGACAACTCCTTGCAACCAGCGAGTTATAGTACATAGCAAATAAAGAAGGAAGGAACTCTTGGGTCTGAGAAAATTAGAAACAATACTTGATCAAACTTCATAGATGCTGTTATGTTCTTTTTTAGTATTGAATGAAAAATCTTACATGTAATTTTTTTACAGTATATTCCAGTATTTATTTCTGAGAAAAGTAATAGTGGTATCTGACCAAAGATTCTAAGGAAACTTTTGGAGTAAGCTTCATAATTAAATTCTCTATTTTGCTAAGGGGAATAATCAACCATTTGGATGTATTCGTAGCAGTTTGGCATTCAAAGTGCAATTTGGCAATCATTATGCTTTGATGGCCAGCAGAATTGCCTTGAAGTTTTTTTTTTTTTTTAAATCTATTAAACTTTTATTTATTTTTTATTGTTTTTAGATAGTCTAGAAATTCTGCTCTAGGGACCAAACATGGAACTTTTTTTTTTCAAACCTTTTCACTCTACCAATAAGTGGGGTGATGAAATCTATCAAGAAAAATCAAAATATTTGAATAGTTGCTAGAAATTCCTATTTTAAAAAAAAAAAAAAAAAAAAATATATATATATATATATATATATATATATATTTATATATATATATAAAGAATATATATATATATATATATATTCTTTTAATCTGTTTTGTTGTTAGCATGCTATCCAAAATCTTATTAATCAGTTCCACTCTGTAACTCTTTCAAACTGTGAATCATCAGCAAACAGCTGAATATCACCTATTAAATATCCTTAGCAAATAAGTTAAACATTAGAGGCAGATGATAGAACTCTGTGTACATTATTACATATTCTTTTTTGGTACACTGCTCTCCCATAACTAGCGTCTAGTAATTTTTGTGTTACAGCTTTAGTATTGGGAAAAATTCTTGATAAAAGTTTAATGGAGTGAAACAGCACTAGGAAATGATTAAAAATAATATTTAATGCTTCCAGTATTTCATCTCAGTTACAGAGACATCCTCAGGGAGTACAAAACTGTTTCAGTTAATTTTGTACTGCCTTTTTGTGTGTGTTATAAGTCTCATGTTATACTCCCTGATGATGTCTCTATAACTGACATGAAATATTGGAAGCATTAAATACTATTTTTTTTATCATTTCCTAGTGCTGTTTTACTCCAGTAAAATTTATCATGAGTTTGTAGTAATGTTCAGACAGCCATCTATTATTTACTTCCATCTCCCCCTACTTATATTTCAGCTTGTTTTGGAACTTTCTGTGAAATGCCATTGTAGTCTAATCAGATACATAATGAATACAAAATAGACTAGAAAAGTAACAAGCATGATAAAGAAAGAGAAGATGCAATAAGATGAGAATAGCTAGTCAGGCAAAAGCAAAAGTAAACATGGAAAAGGGAAAGCAAATGTTAAAGGGACTAGAAGTGAAAGAATCAAAAGTGTATTAAAATGTTGAGTGGGCTAGATGTTAATAAAGTTATTATTCCTGACACTTAACATCTAGCCCACTCAACATTTCAATACACTTTTGATTCTTTCACTTCTAGTCCCTTTAACATTTGCTTTTCCTTTTCCATGTTTACTTTTGCTTTTGCCTGACTAGCTATTCTCATCTCATTGCATCTTCTCTTTCTTTATCATACTTGTTACTTTTCTAGTTTATTTTGTATTCATTATGTGTCTGATCATTATTATATCGGACTCCTTGGAGGTGTCAGGAATAATAAATTTATTAACATCTAGCCCACTCAACATTTCAATACACTTTTGATTCTTTCACTTCTGGTCCCTTTAACCTTTGCTTTCCCTTTTCCATGTTTGCTTTTGCCTGACTAGCTATTCTTATCTTATTGCATCTTCTCTTTCTTTATCATGCTTGTTACTTTTCTAGTCTATTTTGTATTCATTATGCATGTGATCATTATTATCTATCTCCTCCATAATGACTTCTTTTTCCACTGCTTGCTTAATTCACTTTCTCATCTGTTTTGCTCCTACTCCATTTATTTTCCCAACTCTTATATGTATTTTGCATAAGATTTGTGTCCTAACCAATTTCCATGCTTAGCCATCTTCTTTTCTACACAGCTCATTATCCTATGGTATTGATATTATTTAACTATGGAGCTTCCCATAATCATCTACAATAATTTATAAGTCATTACATATCTCCTCTTATCAGTAATCTGGAAATGGCCTAGTTGGATGAGTGGATAGTATACTTGCTCTCCAGCCAACAGGTTTTGAATCCCACTGCAGTCATAGATATTTTCAAACTTTAGGTAAGGGATGAATTTCATTATCCAGTGCAAGACCCCCCCCCCACTCCCACATATACACTTAGTGGAGGCCTGAAGTGACTTGAAAAAATTCCATTTTTGATCTCTAGAACATGGTTTCTAGATTATGTAAAATAAAAATAATAATTAAAGAAAACATTAGGCCACTAACAGTACAAATGTACTATAAGTTTAAAATCCTTTATGGATCAGTGTCACATAAAAAAAATAAAAAATAAAAAACTTTCCTGAACACTTCCTAAGTCAGTACTCTGTGATTACTCACCAACTAGTGACATTGTTGATACCTTATTCACATGCTCATCCTGTGATGATATCATCAACTCCAGCACTATCAAACTATGTTACTTTCAATATAATGCTATCTAAGATTTTATCTCTTATATATCTAAACATTGCATGATCTGTATTCCTAGGCCTATAACAACAACCTCTTAGATATACACTGCTTGGAAAGAAGTCAACAGACATTATAATATGAGGAAAAAACAGCCATAGCACCCACCTTAATAAAATGCAGGACTTCCTTTCTCTATGATGACTATAGCAATCCTATAGGGCATACTTTCCACAAACGTACGATAGTGCTCAATGGGAATTTTGAACCATTCTTCCTATAGGCATGTAATGAGGTCCTGGACTGTTGTGGGGTGGGTGTCTCTTGACCTCACCTGATGCTCCATTTCATCCCACAGATGTTCAGTAGAATTGAGATCAGGGCTCTGTGGAGACCAGTCAAGTGTGGTTATGTTCATGTCCACAAACCACACAGTTACACCAGTAGCTTTATGACATGGTACATTGTCTTGCTGCAAGAGACAATGGTAATTTCTGTAGAAACGCCGCAAAATAGTTAGCATTGCATTGTCCAGAATGCTCAGATACCTCTCAGAGTTCAGTGTTCATGGCAACACAAACAGACGTCTAAGGCCAAATCAGGAAAAACAGGACCATATCACCACATCTGAATTTCATAGTTGGGGTTACACACTCTGGTAAGAGACATTCACTGGGCATTGGCCACACCCATCCATCTGCTCAGTAGAGAGTGTGATTTTTACTCCATAACAACTTTTCAAGCTTCCACATCCCACTGTACATGCTCTTTGCACCACTGAAGACAATGCTGCATGTTGGTTCAGATAATGTGGGGCTTGCATAATTGCAGTCCTACCATGGAAACCTATGATGTGAACCTGGGTTCTGAATGGTTTTGTACAGAGTCCTGTTCCAGTTGATGCCTGTCTACATTCAACATGTTGGCTGACGAATGGCAGTGTTTTTACATATTATCCTTCATAACACCCTACCATCATTCAGTGTGTGTGTGTGTGGGTGGGTGGGTTGTCTACTGTGGGTAGCACTGGCAGTTGACTCCTTGTGCTTCCATCTCAGTATGGTAATCACTGATTGATGACCTGGGATAGCTCAGTTTGTCAACAATTGCCAAACATATAGGCCTGAAACATAGCATCCTAACACAATGCCTCTTTCAAACTCCATCAGTTCCCTTCTCATAATCATTTCATCCAGACACAGTTGCACTGACTTGGGAACATCATATTCCTCCAATTTATGCCTGTTACAAACACAACTCATTACATTGCACAATGCACCTTGCAATGGTGGGTGTCTGTTGACTTCTTTCCAAGCCGTGTACTATTCTCTTTATTTTAATCTCACACTAAATAGCCTCAAGGCCATCACATATAGTGGACATAGTTCCTCTGTGATCAACAGCAGTAGCATAACTAGATTTTTTTGTACTTTTGGAAAATTTGTAGCTGTGCATGTTTTTTTTTTTTTTTTTTCAGTATGACAATTTTGATAATTGGTAAAATATCCTACTACTTTCTTCCTTCTGACACAGGCACATTGGAACTTTCCCAATGCCATTACATTCCTTTACCACTGGTCAGCATTACTCTTCCCACTTCTCTTTTCTCCCTCCTATCCGACCATAATATTTTATATCACTCCATGTGTGTTCCTGCTTTTATATCATCCTCAGTTAATCAAGATTCACTTTGGGGGTTGGTGTAAAGGATGACTGAGTGTCAGTGCCACAAATTCAGTATTACTTCTGATACACCGTGCATTGATGTATATAAACATAACAATCTCATCACCTCTCCTCACTCTGATTGCTACATTTACCTGTTTCTTTATTCCTGACAATCTGGTTTCCCTGTTCCTTGCCCTCATTTATCACCTTTATTCACTTCTCTTACACCACTTGTTGTGTCCACATTCCACCTGCTCTTCCATAACCTGCTTCTCATATTTCTATCTTCTCTCTCTCTCTCTCTCTCTCTCACACACACACACACACACACACACACACACACACACACACACACACACACACTGGTTTCAATCTGGTTTCCCTGTTCCTTGCCCTCATTTATCACCTTTATTCACTTCTCTTACACCACTTGTTGTGTCCACATTCCACCTGCTCTTCCATAACCTGCTTCTCATATTTCTATCTTCTCTCTCTCTCTCTCTCTCTCACACACACACACACACACACACACACACACACACACACACACACACACACACACACACACACACACACACATCCTTAGTCTCTTTTTCATAGAAATCATGTTGCTTCAAATATCCAACACAGAAACCATTCAAATGCCGTTCATCCATCTAAAACCATTCCATCTTCTCATTACATTCGCTCCACATGTAAATTTGCACACACATTACCTCACACTGCTTAACTATTAGGAGACTTCTTAGTTCACTATTTTCATACTTGCGCAGCACATTAGCCAGTTTCCCAGTTCTGTTATTCTTCACTTGCTACAACTTTCTCAAATCCTTCTCAGTTTTTTTTTTTAAAACCTTTCATGTTATTTGTGTCTACAAACGCCATTAATTTTAATGCTCATCCATTTTGTCCATGCAAAGCCTCAGTTATTTGTCTTACTATGCCATCTAGAATACATGCTATATGCATCCTGGAATTCACTCAACTTCAAATCCCCATATAGTATCATAATAACAATATGTGCCTCCTTCATTCCCCACACATTAAGATTCTAACAGGTCCACACTTCTGGAAGAAAAAGTGCAACACATTTAAAATACAAAATCTGTTCGTTAAGTAATGAGATAACAATTATTATATCAAAACAAAGAACTATATTTGGAATTGTTAATTACACCGATTCAAAATAATCTCCCTCCATCTCCACATAACATTTATATCTATCGAACGGGTGTTCAAAGGCATGGTGGAAGTCCTGAACGGGAATCTCCTTCAGTTTCTGGGTTACACTGTGTTGGATGTCCTCAGCATCACTGAAGTGCTTCCCTTTCAAGGCACATTTCATCTTTGAGAAGAGGGGAAAAATGAATGGGTGGTGGGGAAACTGAATAGGAATCTCCTTCAGTTTCTGGGTCACACTGTGTTGGATGTCCTCAGTATCACTGAAGTGCTTCCCTTTCAAGTCACATTTCATCTTTGGGAAGAGGGAAAAAGTCTGTGTGAGCCATATCTGGTGAATGGGTAGTGTGGAAACTGAATAGGAATCTCCTTCAGTTTCTGGGTCACACTGTGTTGGATGTCGTCAGCATCACTGAAGTGCTTCCCTTTCAAGGCACATTTCATCTTTTGTAAGAGGGAAAAAGTCTGTGTGAGCCATATCTGGTGAATGGGGGGGGGGGGGGGGGAAATTGATCACATAGATTGACTTCAAAGCCAGAAACTGCTTCACAGGCAGCACACGGTGTACATGTGTGTTGTATTGTGCATCAGAAACCAATTGTTATTGTGAAACAGTTCTTTCATGACACGGCGCATGTGGATGTACACACATTGCATTACTTGTAAATAAAACTGATGGTTCACTGTGGTGCCCTCAGGAACAACTGAGACATTGCTGGAATTATTGAAAAAAAAATAATGACCATTGTTTTGACACACAATTCTTGCAACTTTACTTTCTTCTGCTGTGGAGAAGAAAGAAAACACCAACTTTCATCACTATTGACAATTCTTTGCAACACATCACCATCTTAATCGACTGCATAGATGAAATTTTGACGACATGCAACCTGGTGCTCTAGGTTCTTGTGTCATCATGTGCGGCACAAACCTTGTACAAATCTTCCTTTTGTGCAAATCTTTTTCTAAGATTAATCTGGTCATTTCCTTACCGACACCAAGCTGTACAGTTAGTAGCCTAGTGGTTATTCACTTGATGGGTAACAATTTCCCTAGCTTTCATCACATTTCATTTGTCTGTGCAGAGGGACTTCCCCCCTCTTTAAACATTGAAAACCAGCATAGGTGTTCAGACAGTCATCCACATTAACTTTTTTAGGTCTTGGTACACTTCTGTAGCAGGTTTTTTTCTAATTCAACAGAATTTTATCACAGCTCTTTGTTCCATGACACAATTTCTGATATGCTTCACTCACGCAAACACAATCCTCTTACTTCAACAGTTTGGGTATTGAGACCATATTACGATGTAAATAGAATAAAAAATAAGCAATTAAAACCCAACAAGTTTCATAAGTTGCAAAACTTGCAGTGGTACTAGTACAAAAAAAAAAGTTTTACACAACAAAAAAACTATGCATGATTAATTACACATATTAGATGTTATGATAACTTCATTATTCTTGATGAAATTTCAACATAGACATCATAGCATGAATTGAAAAGGAAATTTGGAATCTTCCTAGAAATTCTGCAGATCTCATCTGCATACAAACTTCAGCTTTATTGCTGAAATCAATGAAGTTATCATAACATCTATTATGTGTAATTAATTGTATAAAACTTTTTTGTACTAGTATCCCTGATGATGTAAGTCTTACAATTTATGAAACTTGTTGAGTTTTAATTGCTTATTTTTATATTAAACTTTTTATTTACATCGTAATATGGTCTCAGTACTGAAAGCTTCCCACAGAACTGCTTTCAGTACTGAGACCACAGAAACATTTTCATATAGCCTGCCTTTTCTAGATACCCTAATCAGATATTTCCCCAGTGGCACTCTTTATTTTTCAATTTACAGAAACCCAGCCACAGAGGTAGATATGTACACAAGCTTTCTCATCATCCCACTTCTCAAATTTGGTATTATCAAAATCCTTGCCAATAGCACCCATAGAGGATACCTATCATAGGACTTCAGTCTAATTTTTTTTCCACTTACTGTTTTGTTCATTTTCGTGTGTGTGTATGTTGTTGCAGTTTCGCTGTTGCATCCCTGACAGTGTCTCAGTGACAGTGACTGAGACAAAATATAGGATTGATTAAACTTGTGTTTAATTATTTATCTGTGTTCATTCCATTATTCCTAATAATGAGTTTTAAGTGGCACATAAGCCTAAATAGTCAATAATGCTTTCTTCTTCTGTATTGCATGTTTAATCTCTTCATTCATCCATTTCACACCTGCCTTCTTATTTAATCTTCTGACCTTTGAAATACATTTAGACATTGCTTCTACTAGACAATTGTTGAATAGTAGCACCCAAGTAGCATTGATCTCCTTCCCACCCAACTCCTTATTCTATGCTATAGCTGTAAGCTGTCCCCTGAGTTTTTCATAATCACCAGTCTTGTAGTTATAAATATATCATTGATGTTGTATATCTTGATGTTGTTAGTAAAAAAGAAAGAAGCTATTTGGCAAGGTAATAATACATACTATTGATGAGTGAGTTATAACTTCATGTTTTCCTGGAGCAAAAATTAAGAATATAAAGGAAGCAATTCAAAAACAGAAAAGAAAAGTAAACAAAGTCGTAATTGTAGCAGGTACTAACGACTTGACTAGCGATAAGTTCAGTATGAGAAAGGACATGAAAGGGTTGTTGGAAGAGGTGAAAGTGAAGAGTGAGAAAGTGAAAATCATTAGTATTTTACCTTAATATGATAAAAATGAATTAAGAACAAGGGCTATGATAGGAAATGATTCAACGCATAGGCTATGTAGAAGGAATGGATAGGAGTTTTGGGTATGTGGAATGAGTTTGCGGGAAGATTGGGTTTGTATAAGAGGGATGGCCTACAGCTGAATGCATTTGGTATCAGGAGTTTAGAAAAACTAATAACTGGTATGAGATCTAACACAGAGGATCAAGGAAACTAAATTATAAAGGGAGGAATGGTGAGAATGTGAGTGTAAGAGTGACAATGTTATATAACTGTGTTAATGATGGGAATGGGCTTTGTCATGGAAATGTTGACGAGGAGAGAAAGATTTCGCCTCTGTGTTTGTCTGGTTTGGATCTATCAGACGTGTGCAAAGATGTCTACATGTATAACACACTAGAGAAGAATAGAGATCTGCAAGTTGTCCAACTGTGTCAGGCAGACTGCAGACAAGAGTATACAAAAGAACATGCAGGTAGATTATTATGTCTATACATGAATGATAGGAGTATCAGAACAAAGGGGGTAGAGTTTGTTGCCTTAGTCAATATGTTGGGACCTCAGATTGGAGGTTTATTAGTGAGACTTAGCTAACAGAATAAGACATACTAACTGGTATCGAGTGTCAAAGGGTTGAATATGTTTAGGAAGGATAGGCAGGATAGGAGAAGAGGTGTGCTGCTAATGATATCAAATGTCTTGCATCCAGTTAGAGTTGAGATTCATGACTGCAATATTAGTTACAATTTTTCATGTGGCAGTAAGTATGAAGCCATCTAGTGTAAGGTGGAATCTAACAAGATCAATTACATAGTCGGGTGTTGTTACAGACCTGGAGGATCGGTTGCTAGTGATGAAGAAATACATCACCAAATAGACAAGATGAGTGCGAAAAAAGTAATCCTAATGGGAGACTTTAATTATATCGTATTGAGCTGTTGCAGGACAACTTCCTCAAGCAGCATGCGACAGAATGAACTCGAGGTCAAAGAACGTCAGATTTGGTTATAGTGTCAGAGGGCATTTCAGTTAAAGATGTAACTATTCTGCCTCTGGTTGGTGACAGTGATCATGTGGTACTCATTTGGGAAGTGACTAAGTTTGTGAATGTTCCATTCAGAAATGGTTACATGCTGAACTACAAAGCAGGAAATTATGACCAACTGAGGAGTATACTGAATTCAGTGGAATGGGATCAGTTGATGGATGGGAAGAATATCGACAGTTCATGTGAATTATTTAAACAATACTTAAATTATGTGATATCAGAGTGTGGCCCGAGAGTTCGAAGAATAAATAGGGTAGGAGTCAAATGGATGTGTAATCTTTTTAAGCAAGAGATTCATAAGAAAAGGATGATGTGGAAGGAATATCATATGCATAAGGATGATGTGCATTATGAAAATTATAAGCAGCAGGCTAGAATAGTATAGTCACAACTGTTGTACAGAAAGCAAAAGTATGAGTATGAAAAGAAACTGGCTCTGCATGCTAAAGACAATCCACAAGAATTCTATTGATATGCTGCAAATCGAAGAAAGAATAACTATGAAAGAATAACTCTTCTAAATCCTGATGGCATTAGGAGTAACAGATGCAGAAGAGGTTGTTCAACTAATGAGTGCCCATTTTGTTAAAAGCTATCACCCTGGTGTCTGTGACATTTAGCTTACTGCTACCTCTGGATGAAGAAACTCAGGTGTATGAGGATGAGGTCTTAGAGCTATTGCACAAACTGAATAAGAATTCAGCAACACGGACAGATGGGATATCAACACTTGTGCTAAAAGAGTGTTCAAACGACTGGCTATTCCTTTGATGGTTGTTTAATGTGTCTCAGAACAGAGAAGATTCCAAAGGAATCGAAGAATGTATGGTAATTCCATTGCACAAGGTTGATGCAAAGACAAGTGTATCCAACTATCAATCAATTAGTATCTCAGGAGTGGTGTGAAGATTTTGGACAACTTGGTTAGGGCTCGCATTCAGTAATGGGTTGACAGTGAATCTGTACTTTGCAATGAACAACACGAGTTTACTAAGGGAAGGTCATGTTTTAGCAACTTGCTCACATTCTGTAACAATTTTACCATTGAACTAGACAAGGGGAATGGATACACCATGATACTTTTGGATTTTGCTAAGGCTTTAGACAGAATACAGCAAGGTAGATTGTTGCATAAACTGAGGAATATAGATTTGGATTATAGAATATTAACATAGATAAGAGGATGGCTGACTGACAGATATCAAAAAGTGGTATATGGGGGATGTGAGTCTGCAAGATTTGAGGTAACCAGTGGTGTACCACAAGGATCAGTGCTTGGTTCACTGTAATTCAATCTATACATTAATGATATTGGGAAGGATTTGATATGCGATTTGCCGCTATTTGCTGATGATGCAAAGAAAGGTAGGGTAATCAGGAATGCTGCTGATATGCAGTACTTGCAGAATGATTTGAATAGGCTAGAATTGTGGCCATGGGAGAATGGGTGTCAGTTCAATGTCAGTAAATGTAAAGTTATTCACTTTGGCGTGATCAAATATCCAATGTGGTATTATATTGGTGGGATTATGCTTGAAGAAAAAGATAAGGCTATGCATCTTGGAGTGTTAATAGACAAGAAGTTGAAGTTCAGGGGCCATGTAGCAAAGATTGCAAATGCAATTCAAAAGATAATTGCACTGCTAAAACGAACGTTCACATGTAAAGATTGGGATGTCATTTTGCCTCTTTACAATGCCTTGATACGACCTTACTTGGACTATTGTGCACAGGTCTGGTCTCTCGGTTGCCATTGTGATTCTGGTATATATTGGAGAGAGTGCAAAGGAGAGTGTTAAAAATGATATGAGGATTATGGAATACTGATTATGAAGACAGATTGTGAATTCGTAGACTGCAAACAGGGGAAAGAGGGGTGATATGATTGAGACTTACAAACTTCTGAAAGGACCATAAAGGGTTTCAATTGATATGTTTTCAATTTATGGAAGGTGGATTAAGGACAAGAGAGCATCCTTGGAAGCTGAGAATGAAGGCCGTTAAGAAGGGGTGAGAGCTAGATTTTTCTCTCATAGGATGGTGCATGATTGGAATGGATTGCAACTTGGATGTTGTGAGTGCAAGCAGTGTGAATGAATTCAAGAATAAGTATGATAGCTGGTGTGTGTGTGTAGTATGGCCTCCCTCGATGAGTCCCTGATTCCCTGGAGGTCTCTCTTAATAGTTTCCGATTAGTTTACGAGGATGATCCCTCGTTCTCTGATCATGGTTTTTTCAGAAAAAGTTCCTCTGTATTAATCTTGTAAAAACACTTTAGTAATTTCTGTTTCAATCATATCACCTTCCCCCTTTTACTCCTGTCAACCAATTTCTGTAACCCACAAATCTTCAAAATGTTCTCATAAGGTTCATTCCATAGACCTGCTACCATCTTGTCACTTGCCTCTGGATCCTATCCACTCTTCATCTCAAAGAAATCCAGGTGACCAGATCTGTGCACAATAGTCAAGATGGGGTCTTACCAAGGCTTGATAAAGAGGAATAATAGCCTGTTTGTCTCTGCTCGTCAAAGTATTCATCAGTAACCAAGTAATCTGATGAGCTGCTTTAGTCACTTTTGCTATGTGCCCTCTAAACTTCAATTCTCTATCCACCAACACTCCCAAATCTTTGACTTCATCAGTTTCATGGAATACAGTTCTATCAGTGTGGTACATAGCTGGTAATCTTTTCATTCCAAAATGCATAGCTTTACACTTTGTCATATTAAACTGACATTCATTCTCCTTTGCCCAGATTGCCAGTCTATCCTACATCACCTGCATTAACTATTGCTCTACCCAATTTTGCATCATCAGCAAACAGCTGAACAGCTCCTCTCAGATCCCTTCCTATATCATTAGTGTACAAATTAAACGTAGTGGCCCAAGAACAAAGCCCTGTGACATGCCACTAGTCACAGGCCTTCTTCTGGACTACTCCTGAATAAACTGCTCTCTGATATCTTTCCATCAACGACCCTCTTATCCACCTCAACAACCCTACATCCATCCCCATGTGCTGCAGTTTGTCAATTAGAATTCCATATGGTATCCTGTCAAAGTTTTTTGCAAAGTCCAGCAGTATCACTGTAAACCCATTACCTTTAACCAGCTCAGCTGTCACTATATTATAAAATGTGAGCAAGTTACTGAGGTATGACCTGTTCTTCAAAATCATGTTTCCTCTCCTCCCACCATACAGTATCTTATTTCCATCTATTCATGCCTGTATTATGCCCTTGACCACCTTCTCCAGTGCCTTGACAACAACTCCTGATGTGTGCTGATCAGTCGGTGATTTTGCTACATCAGTTTTGGAACATCCTTTATGTGAGAACTATTTTCCCCCTCTTTCTACCAGCCGAGACTTAGCTTAAACAGTGTGGCCAAAGGCACTGACAATTCCCTATCATTTTCAAGTGAAACTCCAGCTGGTATACCATCTAATCTCATAGCTATATTCACATCAAGGTTCTGTAATATGCTATGCACCTCCATCTCATTTGGTTCAGTTCTCATATAAGTCTTTGCTAAACATTCTTCCTTTTACATGCAAGATATCGAAAGAACTGTTGGGATTATCTTTGGTATATACTACTAATTTCCTTTCATACTCTGCTTTTGCCTTTCCTACCACACTGGTTATCTTTCTGGCCTATGCTTTACACTGCTCATGTTCCTGCTGGTCACCCATCTCCTTGAATCCTTCCACAAATTTTTCTTTTTTCGTAGCTTCAGCTTAATGGTGATATTCATACATTTAACTCCCACTTTTACTCTCCTGGCTGTATTCATTCTGCCATCACTTCTTTCAAACAGTCCTTTACCACTTCCCATACACTATTAACATCCAGCCCTTGCAGTTTCACATGGTATTCACTGATCCAAACAATTCCTGAGCTTGTCATACTTACCAGCCCCTTAAATTCCACATATACCCGTTCTTAACTGAAAATTTCACACATTTAGCCACCTCCCAGGTCAAGACCATATGATCAATCTCACCAGTTGGAGACAGCGTAGTCATATTGGTTATAGACAAATTGTCTGATATAGTTACTAGATCTAGCACTCTCAAACCCCTAGTATATTCCATTACCTGTTCTCTTAGGTAATTATTTCTTAGTAACTGCTTAAATTCCATTTCCTTCCTCCCATGTGTCTTCCCCTCCTTCTGTGTTCCCATAGTTGAAATCACTTATAAGTTACCCAACCTTCACTCATTGAGTTTATTTGCCAATGCATACTATCCCTGTCATCTTTTCCAACCCCTGGTCTATAGAAGCATGCAACTGTATATTTTGTTCTGCTGGCCTCTTTTTCATGTCAAATAGCCTCAGATGTACTAATTTCACTGGCCTGCAGTTGAATTTCTACTGTCTTTATAAATTTACTTTCTTACTTTTACTTATTCTCTTTTATAATTTAAAAATTCTGTTGTCCTGTAATTCAAAAAAAAAAAAAAAAAAAAATTAAACCCTTTTGCAGACAAGAGAGAGTGTGCATAGCATATTAATGTTTTCTCTATCCAGGGCTGGCCCTAGGAATTTTGTTTCCCCTTGCAGTAGCATATTTTGCTGTCCCCTCTCCCTATTTTGCCATCCTCATTGTTACTAATATTGACATTACTGGGATCACAATTACTTGCCATGAGCTGAGAATTTTTGGTTTCAGTCCTTTTGCTTATTTTCTCTTGTACTACATTAGCTGTTTCAGTTTTTAGATATTTATGCAAAGCCCCGCTTTGTTTCTGAATATTGCATTCTTTTTCCAATTTTCGTTCGTAATATACTGCGCCTGATAGTTTTTTCTTTTATCAGATATATTAGAACATTAAAATTATTTTAAAAGTCAAAACTGTATCAAAAAAGTATTATTAACAATCACTGCACAATTGTATTTATGTATTTTGATTCTATTTCTTTAATTGGTTTACTCTTAACCAATTATCTCATAATCATCGTTTGGTCTCATTGATTAAATAAGATTTAACCTCAGGTCATGGTCAACTCACGACCAGTAGAATTGGAAATAAATGCAAGGATAGAATGTGTTCTGCTATTGTGGTCTGAAATTAACACTGACAGTGTGATATTCAACATAATACTATATTATCTTAAATGATTATGATTTTTAAAAAATATACAGTACAATGAAGTTTTATTATGTAAAAATTTAACTAACGACATCCTGAAGTCTGGTTTCAACAGAAAAGAAATACATGACTTTTTTTATTATTCATTTTTTGTATAGTTTAAGCCAATTTTGCCACCCCAAAAAAATTGCTGCCCCATGCAAATGCATGTGTTGCACCATCGGTAGAGCTGGCCCTGACTCTATCAGTGATTTCAAGAAATAATAATAGAGAACTCAAGTGTATCATACCATGAATCAGATAGAAATGTCAAGACAAAATCTGTTCTTATGTTTGTTCATTTAAGTTGTTTTAGATTTATAGCTGAAGCAACTAAGGCTATGCAGCCAGGGTATTACATCTTAAGTTGTGTGTGTGTTCTTCTTCCCAGTTGCCTGTTTTGCCAGACAATCAGTATAATGAACAACTAGTATAATGAATCAGTATAATGCATTTCGTATATCTGCTTTATTATTACATAGTGATTAGCATTAATTATGGATATATATGGAGATAACTATGCATTATGGAGTAATAACTTTAATTTAAAAATATTACTCTGACTTTCATATTAAGATCATCATCAGGAGCACTACATACACAAAAGGAACAAGGCTACTGTATGATTCACTGCAGCATGTTACAGCATTACTTTGAAAACCTTTAACTGTAGCCTTATCTCTAGTGAGGGACAAATAAAATTAACAGTAAGTACAGATTAACTAAAAACACAAAATATAATACATTTTTTTTTTTTTTAGAATTCGAAGAATATGGAAGCCTCATTTACAACCCATATAACATGTTTCAAGAGACGAAGAATGATATAACTTCTTCTTTAGCAATGACTGTTCCAACTGAAACTGTCAGGTCAGGTGGATCCATTTCTTTCTACTCTCTCAAATTCTTCCTTCAGTACTACTAGTTCAGTTTTTTTTTTTTTTTTTTCTAGATCTTCTTTTTTCTGATCTCAGTACCTTTTCTGCAGTCTTTCTATTGCTCTTTTCCCCTCAAATTTCATTTCATACATTCTTCTTGGTATTCTTTCTAAATTCATTCTCATTAGATGTCCAAACAGCTTCAAACAAAAGTTCATAAGCATTTTTTCAAAGCTTTTAGTCCTAAACTAATCCTAATGTCCACATTTCTTATTTCTTTTAATTTTTTTTTTTTTTTTTTTACCAACAAAGGATAGTATATATCAGAGTTAAATAAATTCTGTGTGATGATACAGCATTCCCCCTTTATACAGGAGTTCACGGTACCATCGATTTCCCCCAAATTTTATCCGGGCTCCAGAACCGGCATAGGCTGACGAATCAGACCCATGGCTGGATCAGTATTCCTGACTGTAGTCCATGTGTGTGTGTGTCCTCGGACCGGTTTGCTTGCTTGTGGGATGAAAAACACCAGATAAACTGGCGGAAAAAACTCTAATGTCCACGCCCAAGACCGGCTAACTTGGCTATGGCTGAGGAAGATACTTGAGCTACTCACGTCGTTGACGGGAATCGAACCTAGGACACTCCTTCCCCAGACATATGGTTGCGAAGCGCAAAGCCACTAGGCTAACTGCACGGACTATATCAGAGTTACAAATAAAAGTACCTCAGATATCCAACAGTCTTCAAACCCAGGCTCCAGTTGCAAAGTGTTATAACCTCTAACACAGTGTTTCTCAACCTGTGGTCCGCAGCGATGGGACAGGTGGTCCACGGGCAGACTTAAATTAATTTAGTCTTAATTAATTAAATTAATTAATTAATTAAATAAATATATATTTTTTAATTATCTAAACAAATTAAAATTGAATAAGTAAGTAAAAATTATTGAAGTCAAATGGAGACTTAAAAGAAGAAAAAACAAATATTGTCAGAATGTTCAAAGGCAGAAGCAATAAAACTATATTGTTGTCCACTTCACCCTTTTTATTATTCATCATTCTGCTGCTAAATTTGTAGCGGCAGAATGACAATAATATAGTTTTATTGCTTCCGCCTTCCCTCTGTTTTGTCAGATTTGAAGTGAACATGAGTTATCCACATTTCAACCAATCGCCTGTTGTTTATTGATTTTTATTATTGAGGGATTTCCCTCCTTCAACCAAGGCTCAGTATATCTTGAGAAATGCTAAGTGATACTTGGACAAAGTGTGTCCTGAGTTAACCCCAAAGAACTTGGCTTAGAACTAGGACTTTGAAAGGGCAAATGAAACAGGTGATGCTAACCCTAATTGTGATACAAGTGTTGTAACATTGAGTAAATCTGATACTATTAAAGAAGAAGAAACAAGCAGTTAAAAGAAAAAATATAGTAGGAAATATAACAGTTCATATTTGAAATTCGGGTTTACTTGGTGTGGAGATAAAAGTAAACAGAAACCTCAGTGTGTTTTGTGTTATGAAGTGTTGTCGAACGAGTGCATGAAACCTGCGAAATTCCAACATTTAGAAACTAAACATTGTGATGTGAAAAATAAGCCAATTGAAATTTTTCAGCGAGCGATGCTTAGGGACATTAAATCATGGGGAAGATATAGTTTTGGCCATGGGTTCCATTAATAGTAGCAAGGCACTGGAAGCATCCTATCTCTTAAGTTTGCACATAGCAAAAACAGGGAAATCTCATTCTATCGGGGAAAATTTGCTACTTCCAGCTATAAAAGATGTGATAAAAAACGATGTTTGGCAACAAGTTACTAAAAGATGTTGATTTGATTCCTCTTTCAAATGACACTGTTGGTCGCAGAATTAATGATATGGCAGGTGATGTAGAATCTCAGTTAATTGAAAGAATTAAGAAGAGCCCTTATTATGCATTACAAATAGACAAGACTACTGATGTTACAAGTGATGTGCAGTTAATATGCTGTGTAAGATATGCACATGATAACAACATTCATGATGATATTCTGTTTTGTAGAACTTTGCCATCCTGAACCACTGGAGAAGAAATATTTCACACTCTCAATAATTACATAATACACAAAGGGATCCAGTGGGAAAAATGTATCGACTTCTGATCGAATGGAGCTCGCGCCCTTACAGGCAGGCATAGTGGGGTTGTTTCGGTGAAGGAAGTAGCTCCAGATATGAATTGGGCATACGTTGTTTCATACATAGGGAAGCTTTAGCCACCAGAATTTAAAACTGTGCTATATAACACTCTAAAGCTAGTTAATTTTATTAAAGCTCGATCATTAAATAACAGGCTATTTTCAGTACTCTGCGATGAAATGGGCAGTGAATATATACAACTTTTGCTTTATTCTGAAATTCGCTGGCTTTCCAGGGGCAAAGTACTAACAAGGTTATTTCGGTTAAGGCACAAAATTTTGTTATTTGTAAATGAACGTAATTTTGATTTTGCATCACTCCTTGTTGACGAAATGGTTATCAACACTATCCTATCTTTCAGAGATTTTTTTCAAAATTCAATAAACTAAATTTCTCCCTTCAGGGAAATTCTTTAACTGTTCTTGATGCCTATGACAAAATAAAGGCATTCTAGAAAAAACGTTTTATGGATTAATTATGTAAAAGACAGACGATTTGCACTTTTTCCAACATTGGAATCCTTTTTAGTGGAAAATGATATTTTTGTTGATTCTGAGTTTCTGGAAAGAGTTTGTCATCATCATCATGCATATCAAGATTTAAGCCTAGCGTGGCCTGTTTCGGCCTTAGAAGTCATTGTTGAATCTTTTAAGAGGACGTCCTGGTTTTCTTTTTCCTAATGGCTTGTACTTTAAGGCTTCTTTTGGTAATCTTTCTATTTTCATTCTTTGAACGTGTTCATTTATGTTTATATTTTAAAATTTTTTTTCTATTACTGATTCTTGGTTTAATTCTTGGTTGATTGGTAGAGCCTTTGCTACTAATGGCTCACGAAAAAAAGTCAAGGAAGTTGGAGCGCAGTTAGTAGATGGCACGAGATCAATCGTTCGATGCTGTTGTCACGCTCTCTTTCGATGAGTCTTTGGACTCCTTGGAGGTGTCTAATAATAATAAATAATTTCTTTTTTTCTTTTTTGATCAAATAGAGTATACCTTGCAGTTTTTCTCATAAACTTCATTTCTGCTGTTATTAATCTTTGTCTTTTTGTTTTATTGTCCAGATTTCACATCCATACAATAAGACTGGTAGGGCTAATGTATTGTGTACTTTTAGTCTGGTTTGTTTTTGAACTAGGTTTGGTTTAAATATAGAGTTAATTACACCTGTTATTTTTAAATATTTTGCAATTTTTATGTTTATATCTTTTTCATTTTCATATGTGATCATACATCCTAGGTGGTTAAATGAATTCACCTGTTCTAAGATCTTGTTATCTATTACTATCTTAGTTCTTGCTGGATCTTGTCCTTTAAAGGCCATAGTTTTTGATTTTTCCGTTGATATTATCATACCATAATCTTTAGCTGTCTCATTTAGATCTAAAATAGCTTTCTGTAAGTTATCTTCAGAATTTATAATTATTATTTGGTCTTCTGCAAAAAGAAGAGTGTTTAAGTTCATAGCAGGAGAAAGTTTGATACTTCGATGGAAATTTTTATTCCATTTTATTATTTCATTTAGGTAAATATTAAAAAGTGTTGCTGAGAGGGAACATCCCTTTCGGATCCCTTAGTTTATCTCTCTCTCATATATGATAGCTCATGATTTAATCTTATTTGTATTTGATTATTTTCATATATACTTATGATAGTTTTTAGGATATTATTTGGTATTTGTCTTTCTTTTAATATGTTAAATAAAATGCTTCTTTTAACTTTGTCAAGGGTTTGTGATCACCTCAAAAATCTGGAACGAAAGTTTGAAACATATTTTCCGAATAACTTTTATAAGAAATTTCTGTGGGGTTCGCGATCCATTTCAGGCCTGCAGTCACAAGAACGACCTTTCGTTATCAAAAAAAGAGCAGTTAATTGGGCTTTCAAGTGACAGTGGACTTGAAATGCAATTCCGTGAACTTGGTTTGGCTCGATTTTGGATCTTGCCTTCAGCGAGAAGTGAATTTCCGGAATTATCTGAAGAAGCATTGAAAATCGTCATGCAGTTCTCTACAACCTATCTTTGCGAGAAAGGATTTTCATCACTCCTTTAAATAAAAACAAAATACAGAAATCGTCTTCGTCTCTGTGTGCCGATCTTCGACTGAATTTGATCAATATTGAGCCAGATATTAACCATCAACTCTGCAAGGTCCGAGAAGCTCAACCATCTCATTAAAAGTAAGTAGTAAGATAATTAGATCATATTATTTTTTTATTTTTATAAAAATTAAAACTTTGTTCATTGTTGATACACTTTTAATCATTTACTTCCAATTTAATTAATTATGTTTCGATATGTATTCAAAACATGCTTTTAGATTTATTATGTTATAAATGGCACAGTTTTTTTTTGAAATGTTGGTAATTCCTACTTAGGTTTTTAATAAAATTACGAAAAGTCAAAATGACATATAGGGAAATAAATTAAAAACACTATGTTTATTTTTGAAGTAAAACTTTAATTCCAACATTCTAAAATGTTATTTTTCTTGCTTCTCTGTTCGCAAAATCGTCAATGACTATTTCATCACTCAGTTGCTATTTTATAGACAGTAAGGCAAGATTTCTGAAACTCCAAAAAAGTGCTGCCTGGGGGAGTAACCCCCCCCCCCTTCCAGCTACGCTTCTGTAACCTAGTGGTCTGTAGAATAGGTTTCAGCATTTTACTGGTCCTTGGCCTTAGAAAGATTGAGAAACGCTGCTCTAACACATTCATACACTGGATACAGAAACCAGCAAGAACAGAACTCTAGGATAGTACTTAACCAGTGGTCTTTAAGCAAGATAATAGGAACTTAAAAATTATGGGAGCTCAGAGAATTAAACTCTACCTAGTAGGTTAATTTCAGGACTGGGCAACTCATATATAGAAGCTAATGACTTCACATCACTTGCCTTAGTATCCCATAATGCAAAACACATATCCTTGAGACATGTGTAATGCTATGATTTATGGGAAGGGTCACTACCCAGACCAGTATCAACCTTTATTGAGGTCTCATCAGTGGGAGCCAGATCCAGAAGTGATACCAAGGTTGAATTAATGTAGAAGTCATATTTCCATATACAAGTAGCCAAAAGGTATTGCACCTGTTATTAAAATACTCTATTATTAAATATTATATTATATATGTTATTAAAACACCTAAACTTTTAACACATTATAAAATGTGTTATTTAATTCATTTACTTTTAAAATAAAATATGGTAAGTAAATTATGTTTTTCATGTAAAACCATGATTCTTTTAATTTCTTAGCAATTTCGTCATGCTATTAAATTTCATTAGATGAATTGAAAAACTGCATAGAGGAAAGGAAGTTTTGTGAGTTCCAAGTCTGTAGTACAAAATGTTTCTGAGGTGGAAGTCCACTGCATTTCTGAAATCATAAAACTTGAACTGCTTCACACATGAACATGCATGCAGTTTATTTCAATATTAATTATATTCACAAAATTATGAAATTTAAAAAAAGTATTAGTTGAATTTTATTATTGACAATTTTTATTTTACATGTGCTCTTGCTTAGCAAGATCTAGTTGAGTTATTTCAATCTGATATCACAATTATAGATTATTTTTTTGATTTATGTTAATTAATAGTTCTATACATTGAAATTATTATATTATTTTTAATATCTGTTTCATTTTCCATTTATCAGTTCATTCTAGAAAATGGCAGCTGAATCAGGAGGGAGAGAGAATAATTCAGAAAAAGAAGAAGTTGATGTAATGAGTCCCTTTGTAGAGGTGGATATATATGATATAGAATTTTATGAACGCTGTGGAGGAGGGGCATTTGGTAGTGTGTATAGAGCTCTGTGGAAGTCTCAAAACAAAATTGTAGCAGTAAAAAAGCTACTTGTTTTAGAAAAGGAGGTAAATATACATTTTATTCATTATTGAGATATTAAAAGCAGTTTAATTTGACTTTACTAATATAATTATAATTTTTAATAAACATGAAAGTCTAACAAAAAAAGTAATAAATGAAATTCAAAACTTAAAATTCCTGATTTACTGATATCCATTTTTATTAATTCCAAAACTGTATAGTTAGTTCAGTGATGTGTATATTTTACTGATTACTTCAGCGGTGACTTAAACTATGCAGCAATACTTCAAAGGTATGTGAGTAATGCATTCTGTGATAAAATCATATACCTTGAAATTCACATGACTCAAGAGATTGTATTTTCAAGGTTAAACAAAGAAGATATTAATCGGTTGCATAAAAGAAGGTTTATTTGACTTATAATAAAAAATGTGTATCATAATTTTTCGCTATAAGAAATTAAGAATTAAAACTAGATAACTTGAAGGAAATCCTTTTAAGTGTGAAGAACTGATTCACCTTCTCATAGTGCACCTGTTTAGTTAGTCAGTATCCTGAATGACTGAGAACTGTCCGAGGAAGTTTTGGATTTAGTCAAACAAATTATTCTGTATTGGCTCAAACCAAAAGACAACAATGGTACAAGATGAAATATAATCCTGGCCAGGTTTAACATTGCCTTGTTAAACAAGACCCTGCTATTTTAATCGGGGAAAACTAGTGCGAACAGAAAAAAGTCAACTACTAGAACAAAAACTCAACATCAGCAAAATTCAAGATTGACACCATCATCATAAGAATTATCAACAAAAAAGAAGTTCCTCTGATAGTAGAATTAAAGAAGAGCCACATTGACGTAATTGCTGTTACTGAAACAAAGAAAACATAACAGGTTACATTTTTCATTTTAGACAAATTATGGACTTTACAACTGTGTTACAAATAACTATTTAATTTCCCGACATTTTGATGATCTTCATGTTATGGTCATCATCTGGAGTATACATATATATATATATATATATATACAGAGACAAGCTGAATTACATTTCACACAGTATGATAAAGAGACACAGTGATTTGATCAACCGTTATTTTACTGGCATGACCTCTAGTGAAAATAAAATAAAAATAAATAAATAACTAAAAATGAATAAATAAATTAATTAAATAAAACTACATCAAAGCTATATTCTATTTAAGATAACATCAGAGAAACATTCTTTCATGTAGATAGTGTTCTTACACAATGATGTCCTAATTTAACATGACAATTGTTACAATAGATTTAAGATTCTGGATTACATAAGGTCCTATTTATAGTTCTTAGGGAGAAAGGTTAAGTGGCTAGAATATGTGCCTTCCATATTCTTGGGATTTTTAGACCATCATTATTGTTAAGATTAGGATGATTGATAAGAATTTCAGAGGCTTCCTTAAATTTATGTTCATACAATGTTTTGGTGTGGTGCTTTTCCAGTCAGTTCTATGTAAAGTATTCAGGGCATGATCAGGCCTCACCATAGTTATTATATTTAATGTGTTGTTTATGTTCCTTTTGTCTGATAGGAATTGTGCATCCTATATCTAGAAACTTTTAATTAATTAATTTTTT
Source organism: Typopeltis vanoorti (assembly GCF_054136105.1). NCBI lineage: Eukaryota > Metazoa > Arthropoda > Arachnida > Uropygi > Thelyphonidae > Typopeltis > Typopeltis vanoorti. The sequence goes on from NC_143554.1 coordinate 53,143,314, forward strand.
ATTTTTATTTTATTCAATTTTTACTAGAGGTCGTGCCAGTAAAATAACTGTTGATCAAATCATTGTCTCTTTAGCATACTGTGTGAAATGTAATTCACATTTCACACAGTATGCTATGTGAAATGTAATTCAGCTTGTCGTGTATATTCCAGATGATGACCTTAATAAGAAGGTCAAAACGTCGGGAAATTAACATAGTTATTTATAACACTGTTGTAGAGTCCATAATTTGTCTAAAATGAATGCTAATCACTGTGTAACATCAGGGGCGAATCCTGGTCTTGAAATTCACACTTGCTCTTGTTATCATTCAGGGAATGAGAGGTGTGATTGAAGTCTGATTAGTGGAATAATGAATTACTGACCATTGAACTATGTATAGGTAACCCTCATATAATGTGGATGTTAGTTTCTGCAATGCCGCATTATATAAATCACGTTATGCGAGTCTCAGACCACATAGAAAAAGTAGGGTTATGTTCCGAAATCGTTTTTTTTTTTTTTAATTATATAAACAACAATGACATATCCAACAAAAATATATTTTTATTTAATTCAAGTAATTCATATAAGTTAAGAAAACATATAAACTATGAAACAAATACATAGTATAAAAATTACAAATTGTACTTAAACTTCATTGCACATAATGCATAAATGTTTTATGCAAAATAAAATAGTGCATATTTTAATCTTTCATAGCACGAGGAATTGAGGATTGGTTAATAAACACTGGTTTTGTCATGTAATCACCTGATGCATTACTACAAAATAGTAGAGTAATTCTATCTTTGGAAACTTTGAATCTAGGAGCTGATCTTTCATTTTTCAAAATATAGGTGCGTTTTTGCACTTTTTTCCAATATAACCCGGATTCATCCACATTGAACACCTGGTCTGCACTATAAATGTTTATAAACTTTGAGAGTTTTTTGTTTAATAAGATTTCCATCCATAGGAATTTTCTTTTGAGGTGCAATCTTCTATCGAAATCATTAGAGATTTCTCCATTTTTCCATTAGAATATCGTGTACACGAGCAACATGCTTTGCACTTATCGTTGACCCAGCAATAAACACGTTCTCAAATTTTATGTTCATTTTGTTTGATTGTTTAAATTGTTGATTCATTTAAATTCAAAGTCCCTGCAAAAACTCCTGGTTTTTTCCTCCATTTTTCAACCAATCCAAGATTTTGAATATTTTTCTTCGAGAGAAATTAATCTTGTTTTCAATGTTGGTTTTTCCCTTTCATTGCAGTTTGTAGCCATTACTATAAAAATAATTTTTTACGCAAAAAAGCAAGCATTACATATTGTATGTAACTCACCAGAAAATAAAGTGCTCACCTTGAGATGAACACACTTATGATTTTTAATGCACTTTCCTGGCAGAAACGAGGACAATTTTCAACAATAAATGTTTTATATGGTAAACAATTGAGGTACATACATGCTAAAGGGTATTTCCCATAATATAAATTCGCTACTTATAATTACATGCAGGATACAGGCAGGCACATATTTAACGAAGATAAAATTTGATTTTTAAGTCGCGCTGTGAAAAACATGTGAAAAGATAAATGGTTACTACAATTTGTAGACAGTGTTTTTATCTAAACTGCGTTGTATGAGTACCGTGTTATACAAGGGTTACCTGTATTTAGAAATTTATGTACATTTAATCATACAAATACAACATTTATTTTACAAATGATATTCTATCTTTTTCAATTTAGCTACTCGAATACAAATTCTACCCTACAGTTCTTCTTTATGAACTTGTCAATAACATCGTCATAAAAAGTTGGTTGTAACTTAATTTTTCCAAGCAACACGCACACTTGTAAAGGCTGGCTGATTCTCACTGGCTAGAGCTACTTTGACTGCGTATGGCCTGTCTTTAAGCGACAGGGGTTAGATGACATGGAGTGAGTGGAAATGGCTATGCGTGCACACGAAATCACAGTGCTGAAGCAAGGACCTGAATGTTCCCACAATTGAGCAAGCCAAGGTAGCTTGATTAGCGTTGGCCTTTGATACACAGTGCAAAGCTCAGTTATTGCCGCGCAATCTTAAAATGTCTTCTGTCTACAAAAATAAAAGCCTAAATGGAATGCTTATAAAAGCATTCATTTATTAACAAATAAATATTACTTCTTTCTCATTTAACGAGCTTGTGGAGCAAGCATGGAAAATTCGCCACTGTGTAACACTAAAGGAAAAGTTTAAATTTTTCTAAATAACGACCACAAGATGCTTTATTCAAGTAATAATTAAGCAAAGAAAGGAATAGCTGGCTACATCATTCAACACTAAAGATGAAAATAATTTTCTTTGATGGTAGGCAGTTTTAAAGAACAATGTCAGCAAATAGAATGGAGAACTGAATAATGGGACTCATTTGTGCATATAATCTCACTGAACACTGTTATATTAAGTAAGAAATGGATAACTTTTTTAATCATAAGAGATGGCATCTAATATAAAGAAAAATTTAGTCCTTGTTGAATATGTAAGCAGCAGAGGTAGTAAATAAATGACTAAATTTTTTAGGAAATGACAACGTATATTAAAATATTATTAATTTTATGTGACATCTCCAGGGAGTCCAAAGACTCGTTGACGGGGAGTGTGCCAACAGCATCGAACGATTGAACCCCCTCTGACTACTAACCACGCTCAAACTTGCTTAACTTTTTGATGAGCCATTAGTAGCAGAGGCTCTACCAATCAACCAACCTTTGCTGGCACTTTAATCGATACCTTCCTATATTTCAGCAGTGTTACATTGCCATCTTCTGGGAACATAAAACTATGATATGTGCATGCAGGCACTAACAACGAACAAATGAGACTGAAGAAAGCAAATGGTATTGATCCTAGAGTCCTAAAGGTGCCCCCTAGCAGGCTAAATTGGGCTGATGTTCTAAGGATGCAAGCCTCCCAAATTTGGGACAGTCTCATGCACCCAAATTTGTTGAGATTTGGGGATTTTTTAGAGCTGAGGCTGATTCCAAAACAATTTTTCATATTTATATTTTCTACGGTAAAGTGGCTTTCTTCCAGCATATTCTGTGGTGGGAATCTAGTGCATGGTCTGATGAAAGTCCTGAGTTGCGCCTAAAGTAATTTCAGTACTGGGGCAATTCATGGTAAGGGTAGTATAAGTTCTCATCCCATAATTCAAAGCACATCTCCTTGCAGACATGTATACTGCTGTGCATTAAGGGAAGGGTCACTACTCAGACCAGTTTCCCTGTATTAAGTCTGCGGTTACCTCTCCAAAAACTTGAGATCCCCTGGATCACCCAACAATGAGTGACCCGAAGGTCAAAAACTTCAAAGAGCTCATCTCAGTGACAGGCTCACCCTGTCACTGAGAAGAGCTCTCAGCGTTTGACTTTACCCGGTGGTGGGCTACCCCCACCACTGAGCATGACCGCTCATATTTCATCTGAGGGGTAACAGCAACAACCTTGCCTCAGTTAACTTCATGGGCTACAGTATTGTCATCCATTACCCCTCTACCTGGGTAACAGCATGCTTCCAACCGGTTTCGACCCTTAGAGGATCTCATCAGTGGGAGCCAGACCCAGAGGTGGTGATACTAAGGTGGAAGTAATGGAGAAGTCATATTTACCTATACGAGTTGCCAAAGGGTGCCATACCCTATTATTAAAATTCTCTGGATTAGAGATAAGTTTATGGAAGTTTTTTTCACTTGGCTATGCTACTAATTATATATTTGGTTTTATCTTTTATCCAAGTGTAAGCAAACAAAGTTTGCACCTGGAGTACTTTCAGGACTGGGGCAACTCGTGGTAAAAAATTCATAAATAATATTTTATTTTAATTATATTTATTTATATATAAATTTATAATATTATTCAGTGTAAAATTGATTATTGTATTATTAAATTGATTTTAATGATGTTTGTTTGAAAAAAAAAATGGTAGTGAGAAAAATATTTATGCATTGTAACTCACCATTGAAGTTAGCTGAGCAGGGGAAGCAGCAAAAGGATGTCAACTTGTCGGCGCAACACTACCATATTTACTCGAAAATAACTCGCCCTCGCGTATAACTCGTACCTCTGATTTTACTTTACGAAAAAAGACATTAAAAAGTTTTGCATATACCTCGCACACGAAAAATATTTAAACATGTTCACGTTGAGGCGATAGTAACTTGCTCCCTGCAGTTAACACCACTCCCTCCCCAACAGCCGTTATATTGCAGATGCAAGAAAAAGAAGTTTTTCTTGCATCTTCAGTACGAGTACCTTTTGGGTGGTAATTTAGGATTTGTTTAGGTATTCTGCTTCTATACTAAGAATGAATAGAAGCAGAATACCTAAACAAATCCTAAATTACCACCCAAATGGTACTCAATGCAGAGGAAGACCCTTAAAAAGATGGAATTGAGTCCAGAACAGGCCACTTGGCCTATAAGCCTGGAAAGGAAAAAGATGAAGAAGAGTTCCCCTGCCAGCTTAAATGCTAACAAGCAACAATAAAATTCAACCAAGGGTAGAAACTTTGTGTGAGTTGAGCTTGCCGGTAATGAGAAGTTCTGTCAGAATGATAAACGACACCCTGTCGTGAATGCGTTAAAACTAAGAAACATATAGTGAATGTTGTTATGATAGTTTCAGATGTTATGGAATATGGTCAAAGAGAATTAGCATTTCAACTCAACAATTTTAGGTTGCCTTTGTCTTTGGGTTGTGCGATCTTTTGCTAATACCACATCAGGTATATGCACGTCTTCATGGCTGCTTTCTGGTGTAAAAAAAAATTTAACTTGTACGTATTGTAACAATTAAAAAAAAAAGGTTGAATAATTTATAAGCATATATAAGGATATCACCTGTAAATCGTTGACTTGCCTCTGGCACGTCCGAGAATTACAGGGTGTGTGTGTGTGTGTATTTTTTTTTTTTTTCATATTTACTAATCAGTACTTCATTTCTTTATTTCTAGGCCAAAGTTTTAAGTATGCTGAGTCATAAAAACATAATAAAGTTTTTTGGTGCAGTTACAGTTCCTCCAAGTTTCTGCATTGTTACTGGTAAGTTAGTTATGTGAATCTTGTTTCATGTGATTTAAAATCTTTATTGAGAAAAAAAAAGTTCTATTTGACTGTATTTTCTTCAAAGAACAATAAGATATCATTTGCAAAACTAGACAAACTTATTTGTAATGTCAAGATTAAAGAAATAATGTACTCTGCTGTTACCTGTTTAAATTTCTATAGTTGTTGAAATTACTTCTGCAGCACTGTTTGGAGAGCATAACTACATTGAACAAGGAATGAAATAATATAATTAAATTAAATATATTATTATTACGAGAGACCTCCAAGAGTCAGGAACTCGTTGAGGGAGGCCATACTATTCGCACCAGTTATCATACCTGTTCTTGAATTCATTATTGCTGCTTGCACGCACAAAATCTAACGGCAATCCATTCCAATCACACACCATTCTATGAGAGAAAAATCTAACCCTAAGCTTGTTCTTGACAGCATTCATTCTCAACTTCCAAGGATGCCCTCTTGTCCTTTTCCTTACCCCCTTCATAATATGAAAAATTCAGTTTACTGAAAAAACCCTTTCAGAAGTTTTGTAACTCTCAATCATATCACACTTCTTTCTCTTGTTTGCTAGTGTCTGCAGCCTACAGATTCTCAGTCTGTTTTCATAATCAGTATTCTACAATCCCGATATCATTTTCGACACTCTCCTTTGCACTCTCTCCACTGTATCAGAATCGGTATGGAAACCAGGAGGCCACATCAGCACACAATAGTCCAAGTGAGGTCGTATCAAGGCCTTGTAAAGAGCCAAAATGACATCTTTACATGTCAGAGTTCATTTCAACATTGTAATTATCCTTTTAGTTGTATTTGCAATCTTTGCTACATGACTCTGAACTTTAACTCCTATCTATCAACACTCCAAGATCCCCAGCCTGATCAGTTTCTACTAGCATAGTCCCACCAATATAATACAACATTGAATAAAGTGCATGACCTTACATTTATTAACATTGAACTGATGGCCATTTTCACATTCCTACAATTTCATTCTGTTGAAATCATTCTGCAAGTACTGCATATCAGTAGCACTCCTGATTACCTAACTATCTTTGCATCATCACCAAATAGCTGCAAATTGCATGTCAAATCCTTCCCATTGTCATTAATATCCAGACTGAATGACAATGGACCAAGGACTGATCCTTGAGGCATACCACTAGTCACCTTGAATCTTGCAGATTCACACATCCCATATATGACTTTTTGATATCTGTCAGTCAGCAATCCTGTTATCCATGCCAATAGTCCATAATCCAATCCCATATTCTGCAATTTATGCAACAAGTCTTCCTTGCTGTATTATGTCAAAAGCCTTGGCAAAGTCCAAAAGTACCATGGTGTATCTGTTCCACTTGTTTAACTCAGTGGTAACATTATTATAGAAGGTGAGAAAGTTGCAAAATATGACCTTCCCTAGTAAACCCACATTGTTCATTGCAAAGTAGAGATTATCTGGGGCTTGGGTTTTCTGGGGCTTAGGTTGCTTGCATTCACTTTTGAATGCTAGCCCTAACCAACTTCTTCAAAATCTTCACCATGACTCCTGAGATACTGATTGGTCAATAGTTGGATAGGTTGGCTTTGCACCGTCTTGTGCAATGGGATTACCATACATTTTTTTCCACTCCTGTGGAATCTTCCCTGTTTTTAGACTCAAATTATATAGTCTGATCAAAAGAATAGGCAGTTCAGCTGAACACTCTTTTAGCATCTGTGCTGATATCCAATCAGTTCCTATTGCAGTATTCTTATTCAGTTAGTGCAACAACTCTAGAACCTCCTCCTCATATACATGAGTTTTCTCATACAGTGAAGAGGTAGTAACGAATTCAGTGCTGCATATACCAAGTTGATAGTTTGAGCAAAAGAGCCAGTTTCTTTTCATACTCAGACTTAGCTTTCCATACAACAGTTATGACTCTTCTGGCCTGCTGCATGTAATTATCATAACTGACATCATCCTTATGCATATGTTATTGCTTCCACATCCTTTTTTTATGAATCTCTTGCTTAATTAGATTACACATCCATTTCACTCATTCTCTATTCGTTCTTCGAATTCTAGGGATGCATTCTGATATCGCATCATTTAAGTATTTTTTTAAACACTTCTTATGCACTGTCAATATCCTTCCCTTCCCTTCCCATCCATCTACTACATGGTGCAGAACCCAGCATGCTCCTTAGGTGGTCATAATTTCCTGCTTTGTAGTTTAGCATCTAACCATTTCTGAATGGAACATTCTTAAACTTAGCCACTTCTCAAGTGAATATTGCATGATCACTATAGCCTACTGGAAGCAGAATAGTTTGGATCTTTAATTGAAATCCCCCACTGACACTATAACCAGATCTAACACTCTTTGACCATGATTTCCATCTGTCACATGCTGCTTGAGGAAGTTGTCTCACAACAGTTCAATAAATTCAGTTTCATTCTTCTCATGTAGTTTCATGGCTACCCACGCAGTGTTCATAACTGATTATGATTACTCTTTCCCCCCATTATGATTACTCTTTTTCCACCCATCATATTTATTTGGTGATCCATTTCTTGGCCACTAGCAACCAATTTACCAGGTTGCTATCAGTTCTAACAAGATGTATTTAATCTTGTTAGAACTCACTGCTCCATGAAAACCTGTTTATTAGTATTACAGTCATAACTGAACTCTAACTAGGTTCAAGTCATCTGATATCATTAGCAGCATGTCCCCCCACCCCTCCTCTCCTATCATGTGTATCCTTCCTCAAAATACTGTACCCTGTGCACTAGATATCGGTTAGTATGTTTGCTTCTGTTAGCAATATCTCACTAATTCCTACAATATGAGGTTCTCAATATATTAACCAAGGCAACAAACTCTACTCCTTTGTTTCTGACACTCCTAGCATTTTTGTACAGACATGATAATATAGACTCCAATGTTTCATTAGTTCAAGCTAACAGTTATCAAGGCACTTGAAAGACATGCACACCTGCAAAGAAATTGAGATGATGTTTGGAATGAGGCAAGTTACTTTTTTGATAGGAAATTCGTATTCCAACTTTGATGATCTTGGCATTTGTTGTAATCAGTTTGGACTGATGTTAAAGTAAGTCAATAAGAAAAAATTTACTTAAATTCAATCATCAGGTCTGTAAGATTGACATGCTTATAGGAAACATTTTCAAGAAAACTTTGACATGAGTGTATGCAATTGTGAAACAACACATGCCCATACTTATTTACAGTTAATTAATCTAAAAGCAAAATTTTTTACAGATTGTAGTATCTTCCAAAGTATTTTAGCACACTAAACATACATCATTGCCAAATTTCATTAAAATATAATTTGCACATAGTATCAGAGAAGCAGATATAACATTTTTAGGCATTTTGGTTTCTTCTTTTCGTCATTCATATACTTCAGCTTAAATGCTTTAATTAAGTTTCTCACATCATCTTCTGAACTACACACTCTTTAACTCCTTTTGACCCAAAGGTGGCGTCTGTGCATGCCTCTGTTCTGATTAAACTTACCAGAGAGCACTCAACCTAGAATTGTCCAGCTATAACCTTCTTTGGTTGAAAAGATCCCTTCCCCACTCAATCAAATTCATTTGCACTCTCTATTGCTCTCCTAATGCAACCAACCACTCTGAGCTCTTTAATTTCCCCGCTTTAAAAATTGATTTTCTCCAGTCTCACTTTCTCAACAGCAAAATCCTAGGAGATTTTGATGTCCATGACACCAGCTGGCTTTCCTCCTGCAGTTGTGCAAATTTTGCAGGCTGAGATGCTGAAACATTTGCTGTTACTAATGACCTTGCACAACTGGTCCAGATGCCAACCAGAATACCAGACGACCCAAACCACTCCCCCCAAACACCCTAGATCTCTTCCTCGCCAATGACCCTTCCAAATACACAGTGGGCCCCTAGGTAATTCTGACCGCAATCTAGTGCTCATCTCCTTTCCCATGCAACAACACTTACACAGCCATTCCATCATACTAGAGTAGTTTAGCATAACAATGCTAAGTGGGACAGCCTCTGTGACTTCATTTCAATGGTTGGACTATTGCTTCTGGCCTTCCAACCCAAACATGCACCAAACTTATCACCAAAGTAATCCTCACTAGCACAGAAACATACATTTTCCACACTACTCTGAACTGCCTTCCCTAACTAAACCCTGGTTTTCCAAAAGATGTGCCAAAGCTGTACAAATGAAAAACTAAACATACCATAACTGGCTAAAATCATGAACGGCATCTTCTTTTAGAGTTTATACTAAAGCCTGAAATACATGGAAAAAAAACAGGGAAAAAAATCAATGCTTCCAAAACAGAGTTTGAAAGAGTGAAAAGCAGGAAACTAGCAGCCTGTCCGAATGGCAGCCAACCTTTTGATCTCGCCAGAGCATTTGGCCGTAACTTCTGCCCAACACTCTTCCCACCCCCTATCATACCCAGATGGCTCAATTGCTTCATCACCCATAGAAAAAGCTAATCTTCTGGCTTAACACACTTTGCTTCCAGTACATGCATAACTGATAATGGTAAATGGCTCCCAACCATTTCAGATACCAAAATACAATGCTCTCTATATCCTTTTGCCAGAAAAAAGATCAGAAAAATACTGTCCAAATTAGATGCAAAAAAAAAAAGTCTCCTGGCTCCAATGCATTCCTCCAATTGTCCTGTTTGTGCACCAAAACTGACTCCTCACCTGCATATAACTCTCTTATTCCACTGGTATCTATCCCACAGCCTGGAAATTGGCCTATATCCAACCCATTCCAAAGAAGGGCGACAAGTCACTACTGTCCAACTGTGGCCCTATATTGCCCATCTTAGTCCTGTCTAAAGTAATGGAAAAAATCATCAATTCCCAACTCCTACACTACTTTGAAGGCATCTACCTAATAAATGACTGCAGTATGGATTCCATTACTGCCAATCAACAGGAGATCTGCTCAGTTATGTCACTCATCTCTGGACAAATGCCATAGAGAAGTTTGGTAATCTCAAGTGATTGCACTTGATATCTTATCTCCAAAGCATTTGACCAGGTCTGCTACAAAGGCTTACTAAGCAGCTACCATCATTTGGTCTGTTTCAGGATTTCTGTAATTGGATTGCCAGCTTTCTGTCTCTGGATGCACACTATGTGTGTGATGGTGGATGGTTCCTTATCCTCTCACCATTCAAGTAATTCTGGAGTTCCACAAGGTTCTATCCTTTCACCAATCCTCTTCTTTTTATATATCAGTGATCTACATCAGTTGACCTTCAATCCAATTCACAGTTTTGTACAGCACATTGCACTCCTCCCTTTCAATTGATAAACCTTGCTCTACGCAACTCACCTCAACCTACAGAACATCAACCATTACTGCTGTCAATTCTGATCTTCAAGCAATCTTCCAATGGGGGTTCAGATATCCTCATCAATTTCAATGCTATTAAAACCCAGTTCTGTCTTATTTCTCATTTAAAAAAAAAAAAAAAAAAAAAACATTTTTTCCCAGTATTTTTGACAATAGCCAAATTTCCAGACAAACTGAGATTTCTCTTCTAGGAATTACCCTGACATCAAGCCTCTTCTGGCATAAAAGCATCACAACCATTGCATCCTCAGTTTCACAAAAAACTAGGATTTCTTTTTCACTCAAGACATTAATTCACCCTTCAACAGCTGTTAACCTTATACAAATCACAAATCCGCCCAGCTATTGAATACTGCTTTCACATATGGAGTGAGCTCCTAAAAAGCTTCCTCAAAATGCTTGACTCAGTACAGAGGAGAGCAATTAGACTTATTAATAACCCATCTCTTACCAACTCATCCCCCTCTCCCCACTTTCGCACAGACATTTGGTTTCCGCAACATGTATATTCTACAAATATTTCCATGGGAAGTGCAACTGCTGCTCAATATTCCTTCACAATGTACCTTGTGAAGAGCAAGAACAAGTTTCTTTTCCTCTTCCTTCATTCCTACAAATGCTGTATTGTAGAACAGCCTTCTCCCTGTTATGCTTCCCAAAGAATACAATATACAGTCCTTTAAATCAAATGTAAACAAATTCCTCCTTTCCCAACTCACTACTTATATAAAATGCTAATGTACTATAGGGTGATGAACCAACCTTTCATGTATGGGCTCAACATTAAAAATAAATAAAATTAAAAAGAAAAAAAAATCATTGCCCTTTCCTAATAAGTACTATCAAGTGTTGTACAGGATAGTCTATTACGTGATTATTACTAGCTTCTTATAACTACTCTTCTTCCGAATTAATCTGTTATTTGTCGTCCCCAATATTGTCATCAAGAACATTTCAGTCATCTGAGGAATGACTCAGAAGAACTCTTCCATTCTATTTAAGTGACCATATCACATTAGATCAGTAATTTAACCTAGTCATAATTGCTACTTATGTTAAGTTTCTTTCTAATGCAGTGAACTCTGCATTATCCAAGTAGCTTGGGAAGCATCATCTTCAGATAGTGGATATTTTGCATAACAGAAGCCCCCCCCCCCCCCAATGCTCTTTGAGTGTGTGTGTGTGTGTGTGTGTGTGTGTGCGCGCTAAAGTGATGCCATTGTGGGGTAGATATGTGAATTTTGTTATCACAATACTAGTGCTCTTGAAAGCATCACGGATTTCATTTGTTGATGAAGAAAAGAACGAAAAAAAAAAAGGTTGCTCAAGGGTGTACTTGATGTGAAATCATCGTGTCTTAAATTAATGTGGAATGTTTATGTCAAATCAGTATGCACATAGAAAAAGAAGAAAAAAAAAACTGAGGTGCAGTAAACATTGCTTTCATCTTCTTGCATTGAGGTGAAATAATCGCAAACCAAAAGTTACACTTTTGCTTTGCGATTATTTCACCTCAAAGCAATTAGTTTGCGATTATTTCACCTCAATTTTACACTATGAAATGGGAAGTTTTTTCCCATAGTGCATAAATGACAATTATAGCTTGCAACTTGCAGTATTTATACAACTTTACTATTGCAAACTCCTCAACATTTAGAAGATGACGAACAGGAACAAACCCAGCATCAGGAGAAGTGAAGATTTGAACTATCATCATAAAGAGTATTAATGGAAAGGAAATTGGACTTGTAAAAGAACTAGAAAAGTATCATGTGGACATAATGGACAATACCGAGACAAATAAGACATAAACAGGTGAGATCCTGTTAAATAATAAGTATGAAATGTTAGGCTTTGACAATAACAATCAAGTAAAGGAAGGCGTAGCAATAGCATTCAACACAAAACATGAAGATATTCTTGATTTGAAGTCACTTTCATGGTGGATTATTTGAGCAAACTTCAAAATGGGGAAATGGAACATTTGTGCCTATGGTCATACTGGTAATTCTCCTAAGAAAGATATGGAGAAATTTTTCGATTCATTAGAGAAGATTCATTTTTCTCATTCATTAGCAGATGAGAAAATTGAAAAGCTGGTCCTTGTTGGAGATCTAAACAGCAAAATAGAAAATGAATCCCACCAGGCATATAGAAAAGTTTGGGATAATATGGAGAAAAGGGAAAGGCAAGTAAAAGGCAAAATCAGATTATGAAAATAATCTAGCTGAGCAGGCCAAAAGAAATCCCAAAAAGAGTTCTTTCATTATGTGGTAAGTAAGAGAAAGAATGACTATGGAAGATTAACTTTAATGAGTGATGATGGTCACGAGGAGACAGAAACAGCTAAAATAGTTGAGTTACTGAGTGACCACTTTGCAAGGATCATCCTAGTGAGGTTGTGGGAAGAGAGGTGGATGAATTGGAGGTTCTTAGGATATTGCAGAAATTGAATATAAATACAGCTGTGGGATTAGATGGGATATCAGCAATGGTTTTGTGTGAATGTGTAAGAGAACTGGCAATGTGTTTGACTAGGCTGTTTTAGTCTACTGTGGTAGAGTTCCACAGGATTGGAAAGAGTGCAAAATAATTCATTTGCATAAGTGAGGTTCTAAGACTACAGTAGCGAATTATAGACCAATCAGTATATCAGATGTGGTGGTAAAAGTACTAGAAAAATTAGTAAAAAAAAGAGGATTCAAAATGGATAGATTAAAATATGATAATGTATAAGGGTCAGCATGGCTTTGTGTAGGGCAGGTCATGCCATAGTAATTTACAAAATTTTTATAATAGAGTAACAGCCAAGGTGGATGAAGGAAATGATGATTTTGCAAAGGCATTTGATAGAATACCACATGGAACTCTGTTACTGAAATTAGATCAAACAGGGATGGATGTGACACTGGTTAAGTGGATAAGAGGGTGACTGATGAACAGATATCAAAAAGTGGTATATGGAGGGACATAATTGAGATGAAAACAGGTGACTAGTGGTGTGCCGCAAGTTTAAGTGCTGGGACCATTGCTGTTTATTCTTGAAGATAAACTTATACATTGGTTATACATGACTTTAAATTTTTCAGGAAATGACAACGTATATTAAAATATTAATTAAAGAAACACCTTCCAATATTTCGGCAATGCTGCACATATCATAGTTTTATGTTCCCAGAAGGTGTCAGTGTAGCATTGCCGAAATATTGAAAGGTGTTGATTAAAGTTTTTTAATTAATATTTTAATATACGTTGTCATTTCCTGAAAAATTGAAAGTCATTGCTGTTTAATTTGTACATAAATGATAAAGGAAATAACCTGAAAGGAAATGTTCAGTTATTTGCTGATGATGGCAAATTAGGTGTACAGTAATAGTTAATCAAGTCAATGGTAGAGAAAGCTTGCAGGACAATTTAAATAGGCTGTCAGTATGGGCAAAAGTTAATGGGTCTCAGTTTAATGTCAAGAAATGTAAAGTTATGCATTTTGGGATAAATAGATTACAAGGCCGTGCATCACATTGATGGCAATGTACTCCAGGAAATAGATGAAGCTAGAGATTTGGAGGTGGTGATAGACAGAGAGTTAAAGTTTAGAGGACATATTGCTAAGGTTGCTAAAGCAATCCATTCCTCTTTATAAGGCCTTGATCCACCCACGTTTGTATTACTGTGCTCAAATCTGGTCCCCTAGATTTCTTGGGAATGAGGAAGCGGTGGAGAGGAGTCAGAGGTTAGTGACCAAGATGGTGAGTGGCCTGCGGAATATTTCCTACGAGGATAGATTGAAGATGTGTGGATTGCAGATGTTGGTTGATAGGAGAAAATGAGGAGATATGATAGAAACATTTAAGTTGCTTAAAGGGTTTTATAAAATAGTTTTTTGCTTGATTTTTTGCTTGGAGAGTATTGAATGACTTGAATGGGTTGCCAGAGTCAGTTGTGAGTGCTTTGTCTGTTAATGGGTTCAAGGAGAAGTATAGATTGGGTCTCACGTGATGGGGTCTTTAGTCTCTATGGAAGCGCCTGTGTAATAATAATAATATAGAAGATAAATATCAGGAGGTGACAAAATGTTCTTTAGGTTATTGAAAAAGCTTAGAAATGGAGATAAGAGTACTGTGAAAGGAATTAAAGATGATAAAGGTGACATGAAAACCGAAGATAAGGGTGTTGTTTTAGATGTCTGGAGTAATTACTTTTAAAGGCTTAAATGAAACTAGCAGTGACGGAATAGTACAACACATTCAAAAGGAATTCAAGCAGAAATATATATTAATATTTGGGTTAGAAAAAGCTATCGAAAGTATGAAATGTGGAAAGGCAGCTGAAAATTAACCAGGAATGCTCAAAAATGGAGGTCTAAAACCTTTTGCATTGGCTACCCTTCATAATTCAGAAGGGCTGGTCAGAAGGAGGTATTCCAGTTGATCAGAATAGAGTTCTCTTAGTTCTCATTCATGAAAAATGGAATGCAGCTGAATGCAAGAATTACAGAGAAATTTCTCTATTTATTGTTCGGGTGAGATTTATGCAATCATACTTGAAGAGGCTGAGAAAAATTGTGGAAGAGAAATTGGGAGAAGAATAAACTGGCTTCAGGACAAATAAATCAGGTTTTCACTTTACAACAAAGAATTAAGAAATCATGGGAATATGACAAGGATATATACTTAAGGTTTGTAGATGTGGAAAAGATATATGAGAAGGTACCTAAAGAAAAGCTTTTCAAAACAAAACAATTAAATGAGCTAATTTGAACATTTATACTGAGCAATACATAGTCTATATTGAGTTGTAAGTTAGCAATTGGAATATATCAGGGGAAATTACATCAAGCCATCTTCATTAGGCAATGAAGATGGTTTGATGTAAAACAAGTGTATAACAATATCTCTACTCTTATTATCTCTGTGGATTACATTATGAAAGAAAGTGGAATTAAACCCAATATTAGAATTGGGGATAAACTTAATTCTTTGCTTTATGCGGATAATGTTGTCCTCCTAAGCATATCTGTAAGTTTCCAGACATCTCTAATTAAATTGAATAGCTGCTGTAACAGATTTAGCATGAGAATCAGCAATAAAAAAGACTAAAACTGTGAATACAGGCAGAAACACAAAAAAACTTCAGTTGTATTCCCAATGGAAGAATCTACAGAACAAATAAAATATTTCAGCTGTTTAGGCATAGTTTTTAGTGAAGATGGCAAATGAAATATGCAACAGCGTAAGCAAAGCTAGTATGGTGGGGGAGCTAATTGAACAGATGTATATGGAATAAGAGAGAAATTAGCCAAAACACTTAACTAGTAGTATACAAAACAGTATTCAAACTTGTTTTCAGTTATGGGCAAGTTCTTAGAAAAATCATCATCATCATCAAATTCCTGACATATATACCAATTTTTCTCCAAATCAATCTGTTATCTATCAAGACTCAAACATTATCAGATCTTATATTTCTATCGTCTAAGGCACTTTGTACCGTATCAATCCACCTAGATCTTGGTCTTCCTCTGGGTCTTTTCCTGCCAACCTGGCAGAGAACACTTGTTTTGCTAATTTATTCCTCTCCCATTCTGTTTAAGTGACCGTACCACCTGAGATTAGCCCTGCTAACACATTCCTGAATGCTAAGAATGTCAAATTATTTCCTAATATCCTTGATTTTAATATGATATTGACATTGATGTCATCTCTTCATGCCCCTAATCTTTCTCAGGACTCTCATATCTGCAGTCTCTAGTCTTTGATCAAGTGTTTTATTTCTAACCGAGGTTTGAATTGGTTTGATCACAGTCTTGTGTATAGCTAATTTAGTTTTTTGACAAATTTTTCTCTTATTCTATATAAATTTATTCAATTGCCTTCCTACCATACCAGCTTTGTTGATGCTGTTGTCTATTTCCATGTTTAATTTACCATCTTCACTAAAAATTGTGCCTAGGTTTCTGAAATGTTTTACTTGTTCTATAAGTTCTCCATTCACTTCTGCCTATTTTCATTGTCTTTGTCTTGTTATTGCTGACTTTCATACCAAATCTATTACAACAGTTATTCAATTTAGTCATGGAATCTTGCAGACTTGTACCAGATTTATTTAGACGTATAACATCATCTGCATAAAACAAAGAGTTGACGTTAATATCTCCAATTTTGATATCAGGTTTAATACCGCTTTCCTTCATGATGTCATCCATATAGATAATGAATAACAGAGGTGGATAATGTGCATCCTTGTCTGACATCAGATTCAGCATTAAGCCATCTTCCTGTACTTTCTTCAATTCTAACTGCTGAATTACAACTCAAATAAAGAATGCTGATGGTAGGGAGGTAACTGAATCAGTTGAGATAGTTGAGTTACTGAGTGAGCACTTTGCAAAAGTATATCATCCAGGTGGTGACATTGCAGAAACGAATAAACCAGTAGATTATACGGGAATTGTGGTTAATGAAGTGGAGGTGAGTAGTCTATTGCATAACCTCAATGTCAATACATCTGTGGGATTGGATGGTATACCAGCTCGTGTTGTACGAGAAGCAGCTAAAGAATTGTCAGTACCCTTGACCATTTTGTTTAATTTGAGTCTCGGGTCTGGGTTAGTCCCGAGCGGGTGGAAAGAGGGGAAAATAGTTCCACTGCATAAAGGTTGTTCCAAGACTGCTGTTGTAAATTACCGACCGATTAGCATATCAGGAATCATTGTCAAGGTCTTAGAGAAAATAGTCAAGAGGAAAATACAAGATTGGATAGAAGAAAATGGGATACTGTATCGGGGATAGCATGGTTTTGTGAAGGGTAGGTCATGCCTCAGTAACTTGCTCACGTATTATAACACAGTGACGGCTGAACTGGATAAGGGTAATGGGTTTACGGTGATTCTACTGGACCTTGCCAAGGCCTTTGACAGGATTCCACATGGAATTCTAATCAGTAAATTGCAGCATATGGGAATGGACATAGGGTTGGTGAGATGGATAGGAGGGTGGTTGACGGAGAGATAGAGAGTGGTTTACTCGGGAGTAGAGTCCACAAGACGGCCTGTGACTAGTGGTGTGCCACAAGGATCTGTTCTTGGACCACTGCTGTTTAATTTGTTCATAAATGATATAGGAAATGATCTGAGAGGAGCAGTTCATTTGTTTGCGGATGATGCGAATTTGGGTAGGGCAATAGTGAATGCAGATGACGTCAAAATTTTGCAGGATGATTTGGATAGATTGGAGGTCTGGGATAAGGAGAATGGATGTCAGTTTAATGTGGCAAAATGTAAGGTTATGCATTTTGGGGTGAAAAGATTGGCGGCCGTTTACTGCATTGGTGGAACCGTGCTCCAGGAAATTGATGAGGCACGAGATTTAGGAGTGTTGGTAGATAAGGAATTGAAATTTAGGGGACACATTGCAAAAGTGACCAAAACAGCTCATCAAATCACTTGGTTGCTGAAGAATACGTTGACAAGCAGAGACAAGCAGGTTATTGTTCCTCTGTATCGAGCCTTGATAAGACCCCACCTCGACTACTGTGCTCAGATTTGGTCACCCAGGTTTCTTCTTGATGGGGAGGAGGTGGAGAGGATCCAGAGGCGAGTGACTAAAATGATAACAGGTCTATGGAATGAACCATATGAGAACAGGTTGAAGATTTGTGGGTTGCAGAAACTAGTTGATAGGCGGAGGAGGGGAGATATGATTGAGACATTCAAATTGCTAAAGGGATTCTATAGGATTAATTCAGAGGATATTTTTGAGATCAGGACTGGTGGTGGGAGAACTAGGGGACACCTATGGAAGCTGGGCAAGAGTGTGGTTAGCAGGGGTGTTAGAGCTGGGTTCTTTACTTTTAGAGTGGTAAATGAGTGGAATAAGCTGCCAGAGTCTGTTGTGGGTGCTATGACTGTGAACGAGTTCAAGACACGGTATGATAGATACTGTGAGAATGTAATCGCATAGTTGGGTAGACATGATGTTTAGGGCCTCCCTCGATGAGTCTAAGGACTCCTGTAGTCGCCCGAAATAATAATAATAATAATACCTTTAGGTGTTATGGAGATTTGGCAGTTTATTGTAGTAATTTTCTACAACAGAGTTTTCTTTAGGTAGAACTGTATAAATTTTTTTTTAATTGCATATACTAATGCCATTATGAAACAGGTAGAATGTTTTAAATATCCATGATTTAGTAATATAAACTCTCATTCGTGAATTTAGAATATCACGTGACACATACCAATATTGTGTGTAATATAAATAATTTCTTTTCATTTTACAACACTAACATGAGAATGTACAGTATTTGCAAAAACAGTAGCTTTTAAATAACATTATATTTCTATTATTTTATAGAATATGCTGAAAAGGGTTCCTTATATGCATTCCTTTCCCAACAAGACCACAATTCTATGCTCAGTTTTGAACAGATCCTTTCCTGGAGCATAGAAATAGCATCTGGTAAATTTTGTTTATTTTTATTATTATAATGATTACTATCAAAATTTCATTAATAATTTACACATTCTAATGATAAAAGGAAGAGATTCCTACTATACATGCTGAATATATATGGTAGGAATTTCAGATTTTTAGCTACAGTCATCAGACTATTTAAAGATGTATTAAGCTAGCCATTATATGTTGATTCCATCATAACAAACCATATACTGATAGACAGACAGTAATTTATAATTATTCATCCACATAAATAAATGGGTGAGGTAAGTTTATGCTGATTTTTAATTACAGTAGATATGCACATAGTGTGTATGCTACTGTGATGAAATGATGCACAATTACAAACTGCAGAGTCTCAGCTTAAGGCCCATAGAACCAATACTATTTTAAGCTCACTATTGCAAACAGTAAAAGCTGAAAACCTTTAATGATAGCACCTTGATTTTTTTTAATGATTTTGCGATTAGTGCCATCTATTCATTCCTGTAACTTTCTTTTGGATTCTCATATCTCTGTCTAGCCTTTGATGATTAACCATTTTATTTCTAATTCGACTTTCAGATTCATTAAGCTAAAACTAATTTGAGCAGTCTCAAGCTTCTGTATTAACTATATCAGATTTTGTATTCCTTGTGAGATGCTTCTTCATGTGGAAAAATATTATTATTATTATTATTATTATGCAACACCTCCAGGGAGTCCAAAGACTCATCAAGGGAGGGCACCTAACTACAACTCTGTCTCCACCACTCAATCCACCAACTACAATGAGCTGCAACCAGTGCCAGCGCTAGGGTCTTTGCTGCCCGCATGCAAGTTCTATCTAAGCGTTCCTGTAATGATCCAGGCGTGTGTGGTTCTTTTACGATAATAAAAATTTAAATTATTTGAAATTTCTTAAATAATTTTTGACAGAACAGCCACACATTGGTTCGCTAAATGTAACGAACTGTGGGTGTTGACTAGGCAGGATAATAGTTATAAACCTGAATATTCAAAAAATTCTCAAAATTTAAAGCAAATTTTGATAAAGCCACTTCACTTTAATTATTGAATATAACGATACAGGGATCATCGAGCCTTCTCATCGACCCGAATCGCTTTAAAATTAAAATGAATTTTAATTAACGTTAAAATTTATTTGAACTAAAGTTTAAAAAATTCTTGCATTTTATCAGTTACTAAATTAAAATTTTCATTATTTAAAATTTCAAAAAGAGTCGTAAATTTCTCCTAACTGATATTGTAGAGGGCAGATTGCATTAATTTTACTTTCCTATCGTGTTTCTGATTGCTGTTTCAATGTTAAATTTTTTACAAACTTGAAAAGAATTGCTCAACATTTGTAAGAGAATGACAAGGAATTGTATATTTCTTGAATATTTGCAAAGAAACTAATTGTATCTGCATTCACCTTGGCTGCATCGTTAATGATTAAATTTAGAGTATGAGCAGCACATGGCACGTAAAAAGCTCGAGGATTTTTGTTCAAAATCAAATTTTGGAGCCCATATTTTCCCCATTGTCATATCCTTGACTTAGCAAATCTTCAATGAGAATGTTCCATTTTTCCAGTTGTTCCATTATTGTTGCACATAAACCACATCCTGTGGAATCTGATGTATCTGCAAAACCTAAAAAGATTTCCCTGATCTTGACAATGCCAATTTCCTGCAGTCTTTAGATAGACTTCAGGAAACAAAGCAAATAATAATGGTCAGTTGTTCTGTTTTACTTGCATCAGGTGTGCAGTCTAAAATTATGGCATAATATTTAGATTTTCGAATTTTCGAAAAATTGATAATAAAATTGTATCCCTGATTGAGTTACTTAAAGTTTCCAATAGGGCCCTTTCAACATTATTTTCCATAACAGGATCAAACTTCACAAACAGTTCGACTAATTTTAAAAAATAGCCGTTATTCCTTTCATATAATTTATCAGATGATCCGCGAAAAGCTAAATTTTGGCTACCAAGGAATTTTATAATTTCAGTCAAGCGTTCTAAAACACTCATCCAATGTTTCTTTTCCATTTCATACATGCTTTGAGTCTGGCAATCAATAGTAGTTTTGTTTTTCCAGTTTTTATCAAGTTCCTTCCATTTTAAGAAATTTTTCATGTGAATACAAAATTAATAACGGAAAAGACTCGCGTACAAAGATTATTTAATAGTATGATTTTCGCCTGTGTGTCACAGGCATCTTCAGTACATATTAAGCTTAAATTAAACAATAACTGACAATTCTAATAAGCACCACCTAAGTAGCTGGTGTAAGATAACTAAAAAGGTCAATAAATTTCCTAAAAAAAAAATTTTAAAAAATCAATACAATAAAAAGTTAGGAAAGATCCGATGGCTTATGTCTATTCCCTTTATGGGAGATAGTACTTTACAAATCAGCTATTGATTTTATTGTATTGATTTTTTCTTTTTTTCTTTTTTAGGAAATTTATTGACCTTTTTAGTTATCTTACACCAGTTACTTAGGTGGCGCTTTTTGGAATTATCAATTATTGTTTTATTTGAGCTTGATATGTACTGAAGATGTCTGTAACCCACAGGCGAAAATTATACTATTAAATAATCTTTGTACATGAGTTTTTTCCATTATTAATTTTGTATCGATATGTCTACTCATGGTATACCTCTTTTAAAACTTTTTCATGCGAGTTAAACTAGTCTCATGTCTATGCAAAGTTGTACTTGCATTTCTCCAATTGTTATAACCTTCTACAAGACTACTTTATTCAGTAGGTGCAAAAAGTTTGCAAAAAAACAGAATTTAAAGTTTCGGAATAAATGAGCTATGTTCTTGGCACGAGCTCCCCTTTTTCCATTATTCTATTATAATAAGTATTGCCAAATTTACGACCATATGTGTCTCTATGATATATTATATTTTTCTTTTAAACAGGCCCCATTTCAATTAAAACTACTCATAATTTTTCATCAATATTTCCCCACTCACCTGGATCTTCTAAATTTACAGAGACTAACAATGTGTTAGTTTCGTGGGCAACTACAACTAAATCTTCTCCTAACTGTTTTTCACTTAAATCATTCATCTTGTTATCTTGTTCAATAGTTTCAATAGTATTTCATGCAAACTGGATGATGTTCACGGTTCATCATCTCTGATTTCTGATGAATCAAGTTGCTTACAATCTGCATCAGAATATTTTAATATTTTAACAAATTTATTAAGAACCCCAGTTTGTTTCTTAATATCTGCTTCTTTTGCAGCATGACGTTTAGATTTTGTGCACCGGATAACCTCTTTTTTTTTTAAATTTTTGATTCCATTTCTATTTTATACCCACAAGAAATTATTATAAAACACGACACAGAGACGAAATAATAGTCCACACTGAGCTACTGTCAGTAGCCTACCGAGGTGCGTACCATATGACTGGTTTACGTAGCAACAAATGTTTTGTACAAAAATTCGTTTCTGCGCATGTTCACCGTTTCACTTTAGATAGACTGCAGTAGACACAACATTCTGCAGGCAAGCATTTAGCCTGCTCTCGCTGCAAAATTGTAAACAGCCGACTGATCAAAGAGGCGACAATACACAATTTTTTAAATTTTTATTCAGTGTATCTGGCCTTATTTATTTTAATATTGATCATTCTAAGAATTTTTTGTTTTTATGATAAAAATTTTGTTTCTTAAAAATGAACTTATGAACAGTGCCCGGCAGTACCCCCTTCATATCGGTGCCCGCATGCACTGCATGCCCGCTTCCGCCGGCCCTGGCTGCAACTACCATCATCATTGTCATCTACACGAACGCTATCTACTGCCCACTACCATCACCACTAGTATTTTCTCAATCACAAGCATACATGTCCACAGCAGGATTCGAACCCTCAGCCTTTTGACTGGAGAGCAGATATGCTAACCACTCGGCCAACCAGGCCATATATAAAACTTCAAAATCAAGCCAAGTACAACATTCAAACAACAGAAATGGTTAAAATTGTTAAAACAAGTCTATGCACATGCAGGATCATTAGCATGAAATATTGTTAAGATAGAAAACATAATGTCCATCATATCCTAACTGTAAATGTTTGGATATTTGATGAGAGAGGACCAAATTTTGTTTATTATAAATATGTTCTTGATTTTTACCGATTTCATATGTTTTTGCCTAAAGAAGCATTTCACAAGGAACATAAAACTCGGTAGTTAATAAATGGCATTCTAGTTTTTAAAACACTTTATGACAGATTTATAATCAAACTGAATTTTTATACATATATATATATATATTTTATACTGAATAATACATATATTTTATACTGAATTAATATATATATTTAATTCAGTATACATATACATTATGAGAAGCTAATACAGATTCCAATGATATCAATAACTAAAAATTTTCATTTTCTGTAATTGCACAGTTGGGTCACCTTGGAATTGTGTGATCGTCTGACATCAAGTAGCAGGTTAAGGGAGGGGAAGCTATACTGAGGCATGACTCACTATCATGCATTGTTAAAAAGTTATAGTTTTAAATCATTGGGGTTTGTGACACCCCATCTTACTAACGCTGGGTTAAGCATAACAATTCTATACCTTAAATAAATTCACTGTAACAAATTATTCAGATGAAATTATCCACTATAACAAACAGTTCCTATAGTTTGCCATAGTCATGAAAGACCCTTCTGTGTACTATCACATACATCATAAAATTATAAGTCCTACTCCTCTCCTGAGAGTGTTATAAAATTTTCACATAATCCTAAGCCAAACTAATGGATCCATTAGTAATTAGAGAAAAGAATATGGCGCAAATTACTAGTTTTTTATACAATTCTAAATGCACATGAATATTTTTATTTCTTTTGCATTTTTATGTATATCTAGTTGTTTAATACTAGATATACATAAAATATACATAAAACGGTTAATGTGCATATGCATCAGTAGAACTGAACAGCTACTCATTGAATATTATTTCATTGTATTTATAAAGATTCTCATATCTATACTATATTTCTTCTTTCTAGGTATGCATTACTTACATTATCAAGCTCCAGTGAAAGTTATACACCGTGATCTCAAATCTAAAAATGGTAATATGTTGTAAAATTACTGATATTCTTGTTTACTGATTTTTTTTTTTTTATTCTGTGTAATAGAGATGAAACCACACCTTTCACAACATCTAAGGGGTGACTTCTTGTTCTTTCTTATCTAATCATGTATTGAAAAATTATTTTTCTTTAGCATATTCTCTATAAAATGCCTTTAATAACTGTATATTTCTGTCATATTCCTTGTCTTCTGTTTGTTAGCTAAACTTTAATTTTATGATAAATCTTAAGTCTTTGTTCATAAGAAGCACTCCACAAACCAGGTCACCATTTTGGTCACTTGCCTTTCAATTCTGTCTGCTACTTCCACATTCTCAGATATTGCAGGTAATTCAATTGCTGCACAATTATGATGTCATTGCATCGGAGCCTTATATACAGGGACAACAATTTCCTTATTACCTCTCTTTACAAGAGGGATAATAAGAAAGCTATTAGCCCTCTGCTAGATATTGCATTTTTTAACATCCCAGTGATCCTTTGAGATATTTTAACATCCTCTGAACTTCAACTTTTTGTCCACCATAACCCCCTAAATTCCTAGTCTTATCAGTTTCTTGCAGTGCATTTCCATCTGTGCAATACACAGCCTAGTTTTTTTTTTTTTCATCCCAAAATGCATAACTATACTTTGTCATTGAATTCAGATTGTTGTTTGCCCAAACTACCCCCCCCCCCCCTTCCTTTCGGGCATATGTTTGCAGTGGAGGAAACCTCCAAGTGATGGTACTAGCCTTTTTCATTCTTCCTCTTTTTCTTTGCTTTACTTTTCCTGAGTCGTTTTTATTATCCTGTATTCCATAATACCATCACTAGAATCCAACATCCTGTTGCAGTGTTTGCTGTGCAGTGCAACCTATGGAATCTGGAAAGGGAGATCCTTGTAGTCTTATATTACTGTGCCTTTGCTTTTGCAGGATGGACTGCCCTGGATGGTCCAACCAGGATCAATCGGCCAGTGGACTTGCATGCCAAGATCATCAGTGTTGCAGTAAGTCTCCCACCTATGGTCTAGTTGGGGCTCAAGGCCAGCTTGTGGTGCTAGTATAGCATCCAAGATAGCCTTGATGATCCACTCCTGAGCGCAGTCATTGCTTGCCAGTTTTTGGTTTCTATGTGTGGCTCTGTATTGGGCGAGGAGCTCTGGCACTGAGCAAAAAAAAATTCTTAAACATGAATCCTTCATTCTCAAATATTTCAGGGTCCCCTGACAAGGTCCCAACCAAGTGCTGATACTGTAGACATAATTTGATAACAAAAGAAAGAAACAAAACATGTGTGATACCAGTATAAATGTACCAGTGTTTCTGATCATTCATGCAACAGATGAAAAGCCAATAGAGAAAATGTCACCTCTCCTTTCTTTATTCAAAAGGGTTTAAGACTGGCACATCTAGTCAGCAACACATTAAAGGCTACATCAATAGGTGGAATACCAATTACAGTGATGCCTGATAAAATACTGAACTCTTCTAGAGGAGTGATATCAGAATGGTATCTCCTTGATGTTTCAGATGAGGAAATATGTTCAGTCTCATGACCTACCATCTTGCTGCTGAAATAACTTCAAAAATGGTCCTATTCGATGAGAACAAGGCATGGATATCACTTAAAAATTAACTATCCAACACCCCACAGAAAAAATGGATACTTCAGTATCCACTAAAAGTTACTTAATCTTACCAAATGATTCTGAAACATAAGATGATGTATTGAACAGTTTTCCAGAGGTAGAGATTGACACAGGCTATGCATACTTCCCAAAATCAGTAGACAAATGTAAACCTGACAGAGCCAAGCCCTCAAATTCTCCGAAATCGGACAAGCCTCCAAAGCCAAAACAATAGGAAAATTTTTATAATGGAACTGTCATGGGTTTCACCAGAATATTAATGAAATCAAGACTCTTCTGCAGAAACACAAGCCTTTCTGTTTCTGTCTGCAGGAAACACATTTAAAATTCTGTGAGGACTCTGCCTTAAGGAATTACACTATTGTTCATAAAGGCAGAACTGGAGATGGTTCCTGCTCATGATAGTGTATCCTAGAGAGTAGCCATACTCCTTTCCATCATGCCTAGCTTAATACTGCTCTGGAGGCAGTTGTGATTCACCTATCTGTGGGATTTCCTATTACACATATTCCATATATTTATAACCAGGTTATTAGTTCAATGAGATTGAACTTGATAATCTTATATTACAACTGCCTCAGTTCATACTTCGCATGGGTGACTTGAATGAATTAAAAAGAGAAAGGTCATGATCGTCAAGCATTCACTCAATGATATAACCTCACCCATTCGTGTTTGTACCACTCTGTGGGGTGGTACAAACACAAATGGGTGAGGTTATATCATTGAGTGAATGTTTGACGATCATGACCTTTCTCTTTTTAATGATAGTCTGTATCTTCTTCCATATGCCTATCTGCTTTTATTCTGTAGTAGACTTACAATCTACTATCCTGCATATTTTACTGCTCATGTGGGATGATGTGAGAATATCTGTGGAAGCAATCATTTTCTTGATATTTGCATTATGTCTTCACAGGAACCATGTTCTTCTACACAGATGCTCATATAAAAAATGGACCAGGCTAACTGGAATACTTTTTTCCATTTTGTAAAATTTAATGCTGAAGCAGTTGGTCAGACATCTATCAATGATTCAGTGAAATATGTCACAGAGTGCAAACCTGCCTCCATTCCAGGTTTGCACTCCATCCTGCAACCTCTCACTGTAGAAACTAAGGAAGTCTCATACTTCACTATCTACATGCAGTTATTCAATGCACACAATGCAGTACAGTCTGATTTCCTTCCCATCTACGCTGATGGTTCAAGATCTGATACCTCTGTTGGTTGTGCTGCTGTGTTTCCTGACATTACTATGTCCTACCAGATCCCACTTGATTGCAGTAAATGTGTTTTTTACTGCAGTCAATTGTATATGCAAAAGCACTATACATGTGCTTTTGCATATAAAAGAAAAGCAGTACCAAATCGATGTCTTTGTGGCCATCCTGTCCTGTGTATATTCCATATTGAGCTTGTGATGATTTACAGTTATTGTTCCAAATAAAGACTTAATTTTGACGTTCAGTTGTACTGGATTCTTAGCCACGTTGGAATTAAGGGAAATGAGACTGAAGATGCACCTGCAAGATCAGTTCATATTTTTTCCATGTACTGTTTGATAGTCCCATATATTGACTCAGACAACTTATAAAATCAAACTAAGCGTGGAAGTTCTTGCCAGGCTCTGCATAAGTCACAGTTATCTTACACATTTTTATGTGTAAGTGTCTCACCATTTGTCACATTCTGGTGGAGTGCCAGCGTTTCACATGAGAGAGAAATTAAATTTTTATTCATGCACCCGATCCATATATTGAAAAGATATGCCTGAGCTAACTCAGGCAGATCTTATCAGACTTGGACAAATTGCATGATGTTTTTAACTTTTTACAAAGGATTAATTTATATAAGCACATTTGATTATGAAGTCTGTTTGTTTAGATACTGCTTTGCTTAACTTATAATTTTTTTTAAAATTTTCGTTTTGTACAGAACATATTATTTACCAATTTATTGCTTTATTACTATTTATTATTATCTTGTGTACTGCTGTAACCTTTGCTTTGTTGCAGTATGACCTTGACTGTCCTTATGCCAGTAAACCATAAATCAATCAATTAAATGTAAACTACAATCTTGATTGTCTTGCAGGATCTGTTGCTTTATTAACTATTGCTTTCTCCATTTTAACATCATTGGCAGACAAATGGATATTCCTTTCCCTTCCCTTCCTCAAATCATTCCTATTATCACTGACTGGTCTTGAATTCCAGTCTCACTATTGCTGTGTGTGCTCCAGTTTACTAAACCGCACTTTTTTCCCCTAACAGGAACTCAAATAATGGTTTTCTTGATCACCACTTACAGTATCTTGCATTTCCTAATTACACTCTTACTCCTCGACTTTTATTTTTAATGGTAACATTTATATATATATTTCCATTGATATTGTAATAGTTATCCTTCTGATAGTTGCCTATCAGACAACATGTACAAGATTTTCATCAGTTTCCTCTTACATCTCAGGCTCAGTGGCTTGTCACAATTTTTGTATAATTTAATGCATAAATAAACGTGATAATAAAACCTTTTTTGTTCTCCAATGTCTTCACTTCTCAACTTTGCTGAGGTTAAGTGCATTTTCATATATATTAGATGTTTGTAATCCTAACTAGCATTTATTTATAAATTAAAGATGCCAAGAAGTTATATTCTTGGTTTCATCCTTTATCCAAGTGTAAGCAAACAAAGTTACTTCTCATGTACGTGAAATAACTTCATGATTGGCATCTGTATCTGAGGCAATACTAAGGCAATTGATGTGAAGTCATTGGCCTCTAGATACAAATAGCCCAGTCATGAAGTGACTTCATGTGCTAACTTTGTTTGCTTATTCTTGGATAAAGGATGAAACCAAGAATATAACTTCTTGACATCTTTAATTTATAGTATAATGAAGTGGAAAATGTTCAACATCTATCTGTAATCCATAGTATTTTAGATTATCCCAGAGTATTTTAGTAATAAGGTGTGACACCTTTTGGCTACTTGTATATGGAAATATCATTTCTGCATTACTTCAACCTTGGTATTACTTCTGGGTCTGACTCCCACTGATGAGACCTCAGCTGCATTCTTCAATAGACATTTCACCAAATTCCACAAAGATAGGACTCTTACTCAAATCTGTGTTGATGGTGAAGACATAACCACCACTCAAGACATCTTTTGACTCCTTCCAATAACGCTACAAAAATCTGTTTGAAGACAATAGTATTGTGAGAAATTATAACTCTTGGAACATTAATGGCTTTTCTGTTCATATCCAAGATGGGCTTGACACACACCCATTACAGCATCTGTAGTTACCACAGCCTATAAAGAATGCCAGACAAGAAAATCCCCAGGACTAGGGAGATGATGGTCTAGAGAGAGAACTTTACTGCAAAGCCTAGGATTTTATTCTTTCCATTGGGGTTATACTGTTTAATTCTTTTCTCTCATCAGGACACCTGAAATCGTTCTCTCCTCATCAACATTTCCATGACAAAATCCATTCCCGTCAGTAATGCAGTTATATAACATTGTCATTCTTACACTCACATTCACACCATTCCTCTCTTCATAATTTAATTTCCCTGACTCTGTGTTAGGTCTCATACCAGTTATTAGTTTTTCTAGACTTCTGATACCAAACGCATTCAGGTGCTATGTACCATCTTGTGAATTTAATACATAAAATACTCCAAACATCAGAACAATGAAAATGTACAGATACCCAAAACCAGAGTATAATTCAAGTTTTGAAATAGTAACTCATAGTTGCTGTAATGTTTAGTAAAGATGTTATGCTATGTATTGTTACAAAATGGCTACCTAAATGGAAAATTGATGTGCATCCTCAGGTTTATTTACTAAGAACAAATCGATAGATTCTTTACAGAGTTTAACAAATACTATCCAGTGAAGAAGTGCATTTATAAGTGGCTTAGCATTTTTTTTTTTTGAATAACTAAGATAGTCATTTATTTGCAATATACAGAAATCAGTTTGTGTGTAATCCTCCATAGCTCAGTTAGTATAGACGAAGCCCTTTGGTCAGAAAGACCTGGGTTTGATTCCCTTCCATAATGCAAGAAACCTTTATCTGATCTCTTTCGACTAAAGCTGAGTTAGCCAGTCTCATATGGAGGTAGAGAGTTTTTTTTCTCCTGGAAACTTGGGTTTTCCATCCTTCAGAACAGGCAAACTGGCCAGTAGAACACACTCAATTTACAGACAGGAATACTTGGAGAACTCTTTAGGCCAGTCATCTGCAATTTCGAATTGAGGATGATTAAAAGACTTCAAAAACCTCGACACCATAAATGTAGAAGAGGAGGATTAATTAAGCAAGTAAGTGTGTGTGTGTGTGTGTGTGTGTGTGTGTGTGTGTGTGTGTGTGTGTGTGTGTGTGTGTGTGTGTGTGTGTTTCATTCTGAATATCACTGTATGCAGTGATCTTCTGATATCACAGATTACAGTGCAGCATGTAGCCATACTAAAGCTTCAGATTATTATTATTATTATTACGTGACACCTCTAAGGAGTCCAAAGACTCATCAAGGGAGGGCACCTTCTCTACAACTTTGTCTCCACTGCTCAATCCACCAACTACAGCAAACCACATCATCTACACCAATGCTATCTACTGTCCACTACCACCACCACTAGTATTTTCACAGACAATCACAAACATCCATGCCTGCATTGGGATTTGAACCCACAGCCTTTTGGCTGGAGATTGGATATGCTTACCACTTGGCCAACCAGGCCAGCCGAATACCATCCATCGAAGAAGTGCATTTATAAGTATCGTAAGCATTTTTTGAATAACTAAGATATTGCAGCCTACTACAATTTGAGGACAAACTTAAATGACCCAACTTTGTACATGATTTTCTAGAATTAAAGTGCAGATAAATCACTTCTTAAACTGGTGTTCGAAATAAATCCATGTTTTATCTCAGTGGATGTGGATAACACAAAATTTATGCACTGCTCTTTTTCTCCAGACTACTTTACAAGCATTGTTTTTCACATGGAACATTGGTTAATGCTATTTCTCTATTAGACTTTTTTTTTTTTTTTTTTTTTTTTTTTTTTTTTTTTTTTTTTACCAACAGGATTTCTGGTTCCATTTGAATGGTGCATCCCACACTTATATTTGGATGTTTGACAGGATTCTGATGAAATCTCCTCCAGAAGGTGGATGGGAAGAGGAATATTAATACCATGGCCTTCCTGATCTGATCTTCCTAGATTACATTCTTTTGGGTTCTGTTAGCTTAAATATTTCTGCTTCAGAATTAAAGAGTTATAGAAACAAATCCATACAGATATTAAGGCTGCATTGTCTTGATACATTGGACAAATTGTTGCATGAACTTGAATACTCATCTTGATACTTGCTATGTGAGAAATTGTCGTATTCCCATCATTTCACAATTTTTTTCTTCTAAAGTAAAAACATGGTCCATATGACGACTGTTTAGCCTTAACCCAGCTTGTGTTCCCTCAAGTCTTTCTTATTCAATTTTTCTTAGTCCCCTTCTGATATTCAAGAGAAATTCCTTTGTAATGCTTACATTCAGTAAGCACAGGCTTTCTAAATTATTCAATGTAGCAAGTGCATCACACACTTATATTTGGATGTTTGAGGATTCTGATGAAACCTTCTCCAGAAGGTGGATGGGAAGAGATAAACCTTTTATACCTCCATATTTGATCATTCTTAGTTCAATATCATTTAAACAAGCTACCTATTCCCATTTTAAATTCTAATTCTTTGTTCTGTGATACTGAAATGTACTCAGGACTGCATTCCTCCTTGATCTCATTTTATCATTTTTGAAAGTACATTACTCTGGATATCAAGAATATCCTTAAGTTGTTATGCAACCTTTGCTTTCATCTGGATTTTTTTTCTAGATATTTTTTTTAGATTTTCTAGAAAAATCTTTCTAGATTTTTTTCAGTAGCCACCAGAACAGTTTGTTGCCTCATGTTGTGCATTTTACTTATATTTGAAATGAAAATTGCCTTCAAGAAGGCCATACCAAATAATACTTAAGCATGCAAGTTTTCATGTATTTAATTTATATCATAGACACTCAAAGTTACTAATCTACCTGGTTGGCTATGTTGAATTTTCTTCAGATCCATCCAACAAGACTTGTATTTGTCAAACTGATACAATTTGGTTTTGTACTCTTTTCCTAAGAGTATCATCATCATCATCAAATTCCTGCCATGTACCCTCAAGGGGTGTACAGGATATGATAGTACTACATGAAAAAAATTACATCATCACTAACTTCCTATCTACAATTTTCCTCCAAATCAGTCTGTTACTTGTCAAGACTCCAACATTATCAGATCTTATATTTCTATCGTCTAAGGCACTTTGTACTGTATCAATCCACCTATATCTTGGTCTTCCTCTGGGTCGTTTTCCTGCCAACCTGGCAGAGAACACTTGTTTTGCTAATCTTTCTTTGCCCATTCTGTTTAACCTCCCCACCGGCCAGTGTGGATGAAATATTCAACGCTCCCTAGCTTTTTTCATGGATCAAAACTTCGTCG
Organism: Typopeltis vanoorti; assembly: GCF_054136105.1. Lineage (NCBI taxonomy): Eukaryota > Metazoa > Arthropoda > Arachnida > Uropygi > Thelyphonidae > Typopeltis > Typopeltis vanoorti. The sequence goes on from NC_143554.1 coordinate 53,175,571, forward strand.
GCATTCTACCTTTTATCATGGCATTACCTTCCTCCGCCGTTAATCTCGTTACGGCTATTCTATAGCCATTAGTGGATTAACTGTTGCTGAGTGACCTTTGTGTCCCTTCTCCCTGTCTTTACATCTATTGTGTTGCTTAGAATTTCATTTACTGCCCTAAGTTATTTGACCTTTCTTGCCTCTAAAATGATTTATTTGTGTGTTGTGATATTGTGTCTCTTCCCAAAAATTGAAACGAATTTCACATATGCGAAAAAAATCATTCCTGAAATGACCACTGATCAGCTTTTGCAATGAATCTATTTAGTGATAGTAAATTTGGTGTATTTTATTCTACAAATCAGTGCACCGGAAGAGTTGCACTGATTGTTCTCTCACTTTACGTATAATAATTGAATAATTTTTTTTCGAATTTTAGAATTTTCAAATGTTTGCTTTGAAAATATTATGTCAAATATTTATATTTTTAAATAATATTTATTGAAATAAATATGTCCTTTTTCTTTCGTTTCTAGCGAAATAGCATTATATGGATCATCACATTTCAGATTTAGAAACGATTTTTTGTTATTCATAAAGACAAAATTAAAAAAAAAATGTTAAAATGCTACATTGCATTACTCGGTTTCCGATTGTGTGTCTTTTTGGTATCAAAAATTTATATCCATTGATATTTTAGCAGTGATTCTTCGCCTTCGTCATTTATTTATTTATTTGTATTATGCATATTACGATAATATCTAGTGCATAACCTCTTAGATATGTTGAAAATATAATGTGAAAAATATCATATACGGAATGAGTCAACATTTTTGCTCATTTTGAAGATTTTCTAATGCTCCCCCCCCACCTCCTTATTCTCTCCTGGAACTGAATTGCATAACTACTCTAAATTTCTATACAGGTTTGAAAGTTTTTCTAGACAGCATTCAAAATCAATTACTTCATTTTACCATTTTGACAAAAGATATACGGCAATCAGATTGTATCCTGAAGCTTCTAATTCTGTTTAGAAGCTTCAGGATACAATCTTAATACATTTAATACATTTCGAGAGCGTGCTTTCGAAATGTATTTCGAAACTTCGGGTTTTCCACTTTCATTATTCTGATATTGCATTTGAAGGATGACAGTGATTTTAAATATTCATTTCACCTATATCCGAATATCACATAATTTCCTGATTTATAATAATCAGGAAATATGTATATTGTCTGATTTATAATTTGCTAATTTATAATAATCACCACATAGTTTCAGTATCGAAAAATTAAAGTTTTTCGATATCGAAAAATTAAAGTTTGGAACAATTACTAGAGAAAAATAACGAATTAAATGAAAACTGTACCTATGTTTCATAACAGTTTTCGGGTGTGTGATAGTAATGCAATGGGGGGGGGGTTAAACTATCAGAGGTGAAATAAAGTTCAATTCTATTGTAAAAATATGGAAATGTTTTTCTGGAGGCATATCTCTCCTTTTTGCTTGATATACATATTTTGAATGATAAAAAAAAGCAAATGTATTGTTTACTTTAAAAATTGGAGAATAAAATATGTGAATTATGCAGAAAATATAAATTTAAATCATAACTGTTAATTTCATTTTGTAATGACCAATTATACAAGGAAACCAAGAAAGTGAAAGTACAGGTTACTATACAACATAAAGAAAAAATTTAGTAATATGATTAAAGAATTTCATGTTATTCTCTATAAAGCAAAGTTGCTCAAGCGTGTCCTAAAGGAAATCTGTTAAGTATTATTCGATTTCGATGGTTTTGTACAAAAATAAAATTAATGTAATCTGGAACATCGGCACACGGTTTTCTTTTCTTTTTTTAAAAGAATATTTCAAATAATTATCGTGAATTAATTTCTTCGAGAACAAAGAAAAATCTTTTGTCTAGTAAGCGATTAGAAAAAAATTAGCGCAAAAAAATAAAAAATTAAATTGGTTCTCCAAGGTAAGACAATATTTAAGTGAAGAATTATGCAAGACCTTTATTTTGTCCAGAAATTAAAATTGTATTGTACAATAAAAAGAGAAAACAAATATATAAATAATATTTATACTATCATATATAACTAAAATCCAGTTCACCACCATGGAACAAGAAAGTCCGTTTCTTGTTATAGGCAACTGAGAGGCAGCTACGAACGGGAGATAATCCGATTAACCGTTCTCTTCAGCGTGAGGGTTTATCACACCTTCTAATGGACATGACAGTCAAATTGCACTTCTTATCCAGGTTCTTTAAACAGGTGGGCTGAATCATATCCAGATTTAGTTGGACGTCTATAGACGTCCTAGCCGGTAGGGAGGTTAAGTGACCATACCACCTGAGATTAGCTCTGCTAACACATTCTTGGATGCTGACAATGTCAAGCTCATTCCTAATATCCTCATTTTTAATATGATATTGCCATTGATGCCATCTGTTCACACCTATAATCTTTCTCAGGATTCTCATATCTGCAGTCTCTAGTCTTTGGTCAAGTGTTTTACTTCTGACTCAGCTCTCAGATCCATACGTTAAAACTGGTTTGAACACTGTCTTGTATACAGCTAATTTAGTGTTCCGACTAATTTTTCTCTTATTCCATATGAATTTATTCAATTGACCTCCCACCATACCAGCTTTGCTGATTCTGTTGTCTATTTCTATATTTAATTTACCATCTTCACTAAAAATCGTGCATAAGTAGCTGAAATGCTTTACTTGTTCCACAGGTTCTCCATTCACAACACAGTTGACATTTTCAATGATTCTGCCTATTTTCATTGTCTTTGTCTTTTTATTGCTGACCTTCATACTATATCTATTACAACAGTTATTCAATTTAGTCAGAGAATCTTGCAGACTTGTAGCGGATTTATTTAGAAGTATAACATCATCAGCAAAAAGCAAAGTGCTGACATTAACATCTCCAATTCTGATATCATGTTTAATACCACTTTCCTTCATAATATGATCCATATAGATAATGAATAACAGAGGGAATAATGTACATCCTTGTCTCACACCAGATTTAACATTAAACCATCTTCCTGTACTTCCTTCAATTCTAACTGCTGACTCACAACTCAAATAAAGACGAAGCATTGCTTGATATAATGTCCCATTGACACCGTATAACTGTATTGTATTGAATAGCTTCTCTCTTGGTACCTTGTCATATGCCTTTTCCAAATCGACAAAACTTAAATACAGATCTTTGTTATTTTCCCATGCTTTCTCGACTATTTGTCGTAAAGTGAATATCTGATCCTGACAGCCTCTATTTAGCCTGAATCCAGCTTGTTCTTCACCAAGCTTTTCTTCCGCAATTCTTCTCAACCGTTTCTCAAGTATAATTGCATAGATCTTGCCAGGAACACTCAGTAGGGAAATACCTCTGTAATTTTCACATTCAGTTTTATTTCCCTTTTTATATATGGGTACTATGAGAGCTCTACTCCAACCATCGGGAATTCGTCCCTCTGTCCAGGCTTTCTGAACTATGCAGTGCAGCCTCTGTAAGGCTTTTATACCGCCATACTTCAGCATTTTTGGTCGAATATCATCTACTCTTGCTGCCTTTCCACATTTCAAGCCTTTGATGGTTTTTTTTTACTTCAAGTATGGATATGTATTCCTGACTGCATGCCTGGTCACTGTTTTTTACCACTGTGCTGTCATCATTGCTTATTTCATTTAGCAGTTTTTCAAAGTAATTACTCCATACTTCAAGGATATCTTTTTCTCCTGTTTTCATGTCACTTTTATCATCTCTAACTCCTTTTACAGCACTCTTTCCTTCATTCCTAAGCTTCTTCAACAACCTCCAGAATATTTTGCCACCTCCTTGATATTTATTTTCTATATTCTTGCCAAAGCCCTCCCATGACTTTTGTTTAGCTAGTTTTACACATTGTTTAGCTTTCTTACATTTGTCTCTGTATTCTCTAAGAGCACAAGAGTAAGAGTATTATTATTATTACATAACACCTCCAGGGAGTCTAAGGAGGACTCATCGAGGGAGGGCACCTGCTCTCCGTCTCCACCACTCCACTAACCGCAACTACCTTCATCATCTACACCAGTACCATCTACTGCTGACCACCACTATTTTCACAGACAATCACAAACATTCCTGACCAGCATTTATTTGTATTTCCCAAGTTGATCTGCTAAATGGATAAATTCATCTGCCATTTTATTCTGTCAGTCTATGCCTGGAGGGAGTCCAAGTATGGTAGTATACAGGGGAACTATCTAGTTCATTGCATAGACAGGAGACTGGGTTCATTTTCTGTGAGCAGTAGTTTGCAAGTCTCTGACCCTCCATTGTATGATGTTATTCTTTATTATCTCTTTCTGAATAATAAAGGATAACTCAATGAAACATTTTTACTGTGAATCATAAAAAAACTCCCACTGTAAACAATTTCAAAAAAAAATTATAAAACAACTAAAAATCCAACCAAAAATAAATAAATAAAAAGCAACAAAAAATTAATAACAAATATTAACAATTCATACCAAAAAAAGTTTTCATATCCACTTTCCCAATTCATTGCTTTAGCAGCAATTAATTTTTCTCTTTTATCTCACCCACAAATGAAATGTTGCATAACTTAGCACATCAGTGCTGAGTAAGAGGGATAGAAAAGAATTTGTTAACCAGTTTTTTTTGAATAGATGAAGAGGTGAGGAAGGCTTTTTTTTTTTTCTTCCCAAAGAACAGCAGTTGATGTAATGAAAGAGGAGAAAGAGAAGTTAGTTTAATACTTTGGAGACAGTTGGTATATGGGATTTTGATCAGCAGCTGCTTGTTTTAACACTTGGAAGAAAGTGGAAGAATGATAGTGGCCATCAGCAGAACATTGGCCATGAAATTATCTATAGAGATGAATAAGGTAGAAACTTAATGTGTGAAAAAAGATTATCAATTAATCTTGTTCTCTTCTGAATAGTGTCATGTGGAGTGGTGCATTTAAAACTTTGCTAGTGAGGTTTTAGATGTACCACACCAAATGTGTAAGCATTATTCTGTGTTTGGGTGAATTTGGAATTTATACAGTATTATCAGCCATATAGATCTTCTGCACAAATAGTGTCTGGTGCAAAAACTATGGCTGAGATGTGTTTGTGTCAGGAAAAGCTGGAAATACAGATCAGCCTAGAAAGAGAAATTTGATTATATTTTAATATATGAGTGCTATCAACAAGTAAAGGGAGGTGACATGAGATCTTTCTTGCAAACTTGTTACAGGTCTATGTTTTGGCAACATTAAAGTTCATAAGGCCTTCTTACCCTCTTTCCTTACCATTCTCTCCCTGAATGATGAATAGTTGAGGAGATTAGAATTTAGGGCATTAGTTATGGAGGATATTGAGACTTTATAAAGTTTGTCCAATGAGATGGAAGAGTGTAGTGTATGCACATCAGAATCGCTATGGATAGGATTTGAAGTTAGTGAATGCAGGGTCACTTATGTACAGGAGAAAGAGAGTAGATGAATATATTGAGCCCTGAGGTACTCCTGAATTGGAGGAGAAATTTGTACAGAGGAAACCATCTATCATGACACATAGTGTGACCACTCAGAGAGGAAGAAATTATCTCTGCCACCACAGCCATCCAGGCCAGACTTATTATTCTTATATAATTCTAGCTGGCAACCTCAATAACCACTCTCTACCCCCAGCTACTAAAACTGCACCTTACGCAGTTCCTTCCACCACAAAAGTGGCATTTGTACATTCATCAAAACTCCCATCCCATTTCAGAAAATACAAAACCTCGACTACCCCTGCCCCTGGGTTTGATCTACTTTAGCTCACAATTTTCTTACCATACCATGTTGCATTTATTTGCTGCCTCTGATGGTGTTCAAATTTCACTCACCACTCCAACCTCTTCGACTTTTTTTCTAAATTTCAATTTTCTGCAGTAAAAATACTCAAATAGTGAGTTTGTTATCCTTCAGAACTTCAACATCTACAACTCAAACTGGCTTTCTTTATCCGGTTCCACAGATCAAGCAGACAGGGATGCTGAGGTATTTGCCATCAGCGATATATATATATATATATATATATATATATATATATATATATATAGCCCATTTACCTGTCTACCTAAAATATCTCATCATTTCCTCTAACTTTCAATAATACTAGCTGTCTATACATGATCATATAAATCTCTTCTTGTGCTAACTTACCAGAATACCACAAAATTATCATCATCCTACCAACACTTTTGATCTCTTCTTAGCAAGCTCACTTTCCAAATATATTATATATGTTTTTACTAAAATAAAGAGCCAAAAGGCTGCAGTCTAGTGATGCAAAATTATATAAGTAAAGTGGATATTAGATCCAGCATTATTTCAAAGCCGAATGTAAAAATTTCGAACGTTTCATAAAAAAGAAGTTGACCAGAGAGCTTACAGGAATACACTCACTGGCATTCATGAGTTTCCTTAGACATAGAAATCATAGACACCAACTAAGTGTCTATATATTCGCTTTCTATTAGTGTATTTTAATAAGGTTTCACTGGCCTGACAGCTGTTTCGAACTGGTTGGTTCTCCTGAGAGACGAGGCAGAAACCTTAAGAGAGCAAAAACTCTCATTCAGTACTAAGGAACTTTAAATGTCAGAAGTGTATTTTTGCGTAAGCAAACTCTCGGCCGGTATGTAAAAGTATTTACTAAAATAAAGAACCAAAAGTCTTCAGTTTGGTGATACAAAATTATATAAGTAACGTGGATATTAGATCCAACATTATTTTTACGAAACTTTCATAGTTTCTACATTCAGCTTTGAAATAATGCAGGATCTAATATAGAATCAGCTTGAGCTCTAAAAAACTTCCCAAACCTCAAAAAATTTGGGTGTATGAGACTGCTCCAAATTTGGGAAGCTTGCATCATGAGAACATCAGCCCAACAGCCAAGACAACCCAATTTAGCCTGCTGGGGGGGGATACCTTTAGTACTCTCTTCAGCCTCATTTTGCTCATTATTAGTGCCTGCTTGCACATATCATAGTTTTATGTTCCCACGAAGATGGCAATGTAACATTGCCAAAATATAGGAAGTATTGATTAAAGTTTTCTTTTAATTAATATTTAGTATATTTAGTACACGTTGTAATTTCCTGAAATAATTTAATAGTCATATATAATTTTATATGTTATCGGTCAAGTCACTTTGGTTTTAGACTCTCACTTTTTCTGCCATTGTAACACATGCTGATTCTGTAAAAATTGGTGTGACCTAGACAGAGTTTCCTTCATATCTCCTGACAAAAAGAAATCCAAAGCATCTCTCCTCCCCCAACCCCCTAGTGCTTCTAATACTGCCAAAAAGGTATCATTACTATCACTTTGCCCAACCAGATGATAGTAGTATTCATGTTGACCTGTCAGTGTGATAAATTATGATAAACAATGTGAAATTTATTACAGTGCTCTATTTTGTTTGTCATTATTCAGAATGGCTGAGCATTATAAATAATGCCCATATTAATAATTTAGTCCATTAGATACGAGGGTGGTCTGAAAAGTTCTCGGCCTAACAATGAAAAAACAAATTTATAATATCAAAATTATTTTATTTTTCAACATAATCACCCTTGAGACTAATACATTTATTCCAGTGATGCTCCAGCGCCATTATCTCATCCCTGTAGTAGTTCTCGGTAAGATCTGTAAAATACCTCTCTATAGCTGTAATCACCTCTTGATTCGAAGAAAAACACTGACCAGCGAGGAAGAGATTTAGTTTTGGGAAGAGACAGAAGTCAGAGTGAGCCAATTCTGGGGAATAGGGTGGATGTACCAACAAATCATAGTGCAGATCCCTTAATTTTCCCATTGCCAAAACACCTTTGTGGGCAACTGCATTGTCCTGATGAAAGATGATTTTTTTCTTCTGCAAACTGGGTCTTTTCTCACGAATTTTTTTGTCTAGCCTGGTTAAAAGATCGGAATAATATTCCCCAGTTATTGTTTTACCCTTTTCAAGATAATTAATAAACAAAATGCCTTTAGTATCTGAAAACACCGATGCCAAGACCTTTCCTGCTGATGGAACTGACTTTGTCTTCTTTGGTGCTGAACAACCGGCTTCTGTCCACTGTTTTGACTGCTGTTTGGATTCTGGTGTGTAATGGTGAATCCAAGCCTCATCTATAGTAATAAATAGGTGCACAAAATCAGTTTTATTCTTGTTAAAATGCTCCAATCAAAAACGCCTCATGCGAGTGCATTTTTGATCTGCTGTGAGCAGGTGCGGCACCCATCTTGCGCAAAGCTTTTTCATTTGCAATTCTTCATGAAAAATATATCCTACACTTTCTTTTGAAATGCCTATAGTATCAGCAATTTCACGCACTTTGATTTGCCAGTCATCCAATACCATATCGTGCACTTGATCAATGATTTCTGGGTTGTTACACTTTTTTGACATCTCTCATGTGGATCATCTTCAAGGCTGGTACGGCCATGTTTAAACTTGGTAGCTCATTTCTTAATTGTTGAAAATGAAGGAGAAGAGTGCCTATAAACTTTTATGAACTTTGAATGAATTTCTTTTTCTGTTAAACCTTCTTTTACAAAGAATTTTATAACTGCACGATACTCGATTTTTTCGTTGAAAGTTTATTGAAAGTTTATTTTTCACTTGGTTAGAATATAATAAATTTAGTTTAATCCTTTATCCAAGTGTGAGCAAACAAAGTTTGCACCTGAAAGTATCTTCAGGACTGGGGTGAGGTAGTACAACACCAGGGCAAATCCTTGCAAAGGTGGAGCAAGTTACCAACACTCCTAACTCGGTATCTCCCATAATGCAAAACACATCTCCTTGCGGATATGTCTAATGTTATGCATTAAGAGAAGGGCCACTACCCAGACTAGTTTCAACCTTTATTGAGGTCTCTTCAGTGGGAGCCAGGCCCAAGTGGAGATACCAGCCAGAAGCATTAGCAGGTCATTTCTACCTATAGGAGTTGCCAAATGGTGTGCCACCTTTTTAATAAATTACTCTGGATTTAGAGAAGGATGTTGAAAGTTTATTTTTCACTTGGTTAGAATATAATAAATTTAGTTTAATCCTTTAACCAAGTGTGAGCAAACAAAGTTTGCGCCTGAAAGTATCTTCAGGACTGTGGTGAGGTGGTACAACACCTTTCAACACTTTCAGGCGCAAACTTTGTTTGCTCACACTTGGATAAAGGATTAAACTAAATTTACTCAGTTTTATCATTTTAAGGGATACAGACAACACTTTTGCTTCAGACAGCTGTATAAAAAAAATCACTTGATAGAATATTTTGCAATTTCATATGGATGCTTATGACAGATGTACCAACTTAGAAAAAAAAAATCTTGCCGATAGTGTTGCTATCTATGGCCGAGGCCAAGAACTTTTCAGACCACCCTTATATATATATATATATATATATTTTATGAGTATTATTTCTGGAAAAACTCCCATGTTACTCCTCTTAAAAACTATTATTTTTACAGCTATTTTGCCTGCTTTTGTTTAGGAGTGCCCTTTTTTTTTTAATGTCATTGGCTTTTTACTTAAGAATTCTTAGGGCATTGCAGATGTATTTTAGAGACAAATATTTGTAGCATAATAGAAGAAAATTCGCACATACCGTTTCTTGGATGTTGTTGCTTGCCTTTCTGCAGTATGCATACTTGTGCTGTCATGGTATTAAAAGGGGAGTTGGGGGGAGGGGGGGGGGTTAGGCAATGTGGAAGAATTAATTTGAAAAAAAAAAACCCGGGTTTTTTATATGATATATACATATATTATTTTTAAGGGTGGGTGGAGCAATTTTTTTGTAGGTTGGGAAAAAGATGAAAAAGGGGGCTGAAAATAGAAGCTGTTTTTTAGAGGAAGGGGAGGAGGGTTTATGGGGCCGGGAAGAGGGTTGACGGGATGCAAGCCGTTTTGACTGCGTGGGTCATCGTCTGAACCCATGGAGGAAGTGGATACAGTGTCGTGTCGGCTTAGTGTTTCTGCCTTTGAAGTGTTTGTGTTATCGCCTATTGGTCGGAGTTGTGAACTAATTTTTATGTTGTGGAGCTTCCCAACACTTGGAGATTATGTAGTGTCGGTGAATGTTGATTGAGTTCTTGTCACATTTTATGGCTATCATTTCTGATATTCTAAGCATTGTTTTGTGTCTTGTCATCTGTTATGATGGCCTTGTCAATTTGCAGGATATGTTTCTGTTCAAGGGCATGAATTGCTATTTCCGTTTTTCCCTGCAGTTCACGCCCTTGAACAGAAACACACAGAAAACGCGAAGAAAGCCACTTTACTACCCTGCAGCAAATATAAATGTGAAAGATTGTTCTTGGAATCAGCCTGAGCTCTAAAAAACTTCGCAAACCTCAACAAATTTCTCTGCTTGAGACTGCCCCAAATTTGTGAAGCTTGCATCCTTAGAACATTAGCCCAACAGTCAAGACAACCCAATTTAGCCTGCTAGGGGGCACCTTTAGGACTCTAGGACCAACGTCAGTTGCCTTTTTCAGTCTCATCGGCTCGTTGTTAGTGCCTGCATGCACATATCATAGTTTTATGTTCCCATGAAGATGGCAATGTAACATTGCCGAAATATAGGAAGTATTGATTAAAGTTTTCTTATATGTTGTAATTTTATGAAATAATTTAATACTCATGTGTTGTTACCAATGTATAAGCTTATCTACAAGAAAAACATTATATATGGGTATTGTAATAGCTATATGACAATTTGATTAAATATTACTTTCATTCTGAAGAAATATTTCAGATATTGCACGATGTCCATATTGCTATTGGCCATGGCGGCAGAAACCACATGGAAAAAATAATTAAGTATGAAATATAAAAATATTACAAGGGAGATGATCATAATTTAGGTTAGGTTTGGATTTTTTTTTTAAATCAAATTGTCCTAAGAGAATGTAGCTTTATTCATAACATCTGGTCAAATTCTTAATGAAGAAAGTGTCTTTTTTTTTTAAATCAAATTGTCCAAAGGTAATGTAGCTTTATTCATAATGTCTGGTCAATTTAATAAATTAATCAATATTTATCAGGTGCTTGGCCATTTTAGTCATTATTCATAATGCCAGGCCATTATAAATAATGACCTATTATTCACTTGGCCCATAACACACACACACACACACATATATAGATATATTAGGGTTACCAAGTAATTTTATAAGCTTGGTTATTTAACTCCTAATTCCAAGTAAGCAAACAGTTAAGTTTGCACCTGAAACATAGTTCAAGTCTAAAGATGGTACAACACCAGGGCAATTCATTGTAAAGGTGGATAAAGCTCTGATCACTATTCTTAGTATTTCCCATAATGTAAAGCACATCTCACTAGAAGATGTATACTGCAATACATCATGGGTGGGGTCACTACCCAGACCGGTTTCAACCTTTTCTGAGGTCTCCTCAGTGAGCAGCTAGACCCTAAATACCAAGGTTTTAGTAATACAGAGCCTTATTAACTTTACCTATACAAGTTGCTATTGTAAAAAATACTAATATACAGTATCCCCAAGTTAAAAAAATTAATTACAGATATAGATATATACACATATACACATAGAGGGTGTTTCAAAAGGTATACAACTTTTCAGGAGAACAGAGAATAACTCAGAAGACATACAAAAGCTGAGTAAGTATCATAACACATCAATTTTTGGACGTGTAACTTTATTAGCAAATGACAACACTAGACGGTGTGATATGCCACACCATTTGAAAATGGTAACTTTTGACAGTGCAGAGTGAGCACGTTGTGTGTTTTGGTTTGAGAAACAAAGTAGTACAAGTTCAGAGAAATTTCTGCATACAACATGGCAATGCACCTCTTAATAGGTGCACAATCTACTTGTGGTACAAGAATTTTGTGGAAACAGGCTGTTCTGTGTGTCATCCAAGGTCAACAGGAAGGCCATATGCTACCAATGCTTTTGTGAAAGAAGTTTGGAAAAGTTTCCAAAGAAGCCCTGGAAAGTTAACCAGATGGGCATCTTGTCCAATTGGAATTCCACATGTGACTGTGTGGCGTGCTTTATGACTACATCTACATTTAAGGCCCTACAAATTTTGCCTCGTGCAACATTTGAAGAAAGACACCTTTACCCCTTAAGTAGGTGAGCAACTAGAGTATTGTTCAAAGCTTATTTTCACAGTTCGCAACATGGATTAGTTTAGTGTAGTTTAATACTTGATATTTCATACAATGAAAATTCTTTGTAATACTGTTATTTAAAAAATACAGTTATCTTGCAAAGAGAAGTTTACGATTGGATCGTGTGACTGAGTGCATTGTGTATCTGGTTTCACAGCGAGTAGTACTTATTTTCTTATTTTCATTAAATTTATTGCTTGTCTTTCCTTTTCAGTTGTTTGTGGATAATATATATAAATTCTCCCATCATTATGAACAATAAATGAAAGAAAACATGAACTGAATTGTGATGAAATGTGTTGTGGCATACATTTTAAACCTACATTACAGGAAAGCATATTTATGTATAATTTCTTGTGCCGACTAGTAAGAATTTAGGAATGTATTACTTTGTCATCATAACATTTAGTTTTTAAAACATTACTTACAGCAATATTTTTATGAAGATGCCCAGGCAAGTAAAATTTTCTTATGGCTAGTAGATCTAAGTTGTTCAAGTATTTCTTAAGCCCTTATGTAAAGTATCAAAGTAAGGTGCAAGAACCAGATGGTGTAAATAAGAAAATTCTGATTGGCTGATATAATTATTATTAATCTTACTTAGATTTTTTTATAAAAAAATTTGTTAGCTATTCTTCTTTTCAGTTTAATTTAATTAAAATTATTTTTTATTTTTTTACCACAAGAGGTCAGGCTAGGTGTTAAATAGTTTTAGATGTGATGTAGCTTATTGTGGTATGTATGTTGCTAGTTGTGTAATGTAGTAGTGTTTATATAGGTGTATATATTCCTGAAGATGACCTTAATGTAAAGGTTGAAATGTAGAATTTTATTATTAGTTTTTTTTTTTTTCTCAAATGGTAGTTGACTTCATAAATTGAATATCATGAGTGCTGTTCCTTTGTATTTCATTGAATGAAAAGATCACTTATTGAACTGAATGACAAGTGTAAAGTTCTTTTTATCATTATTAATTATAAATTTCATAGCATTGTTGATATTTATAATCACTACTTGTATATTTATCTAATTATCTATTATTTCTCTCTATCATTTTCTAGTGGTTATTAGCGCTGACTTTTTTTGCAAGGTAAGTGTCATCGTAATTACCTATCAGTGTTTGCTCAAAATTTAACTACAGTATTTCAGATCAGATATGCATACATTGTAATAAATCATGGTTCATTTTTGACTGGCATCATTTTCAGGTTTTATAAATTAAAAAATTTACTTCTTTATTAATTCTAAAAATTAAGATACAGTATTATATAAATTATGTGGATATTAAATCCAGCATTATTTCAAAGCCGAATGTAGAAACTATGAAAGTTTCATATGAAATTTAACCAGAGAGCTTACAGGAATACACTTGCTCGCATTTACAAGCTGCCCTAGCATGGCTCATATAGAAGACATGATTGCTTGCCCAAGCTTCCATATACTCACCTTTTATTGGCCCATTTTGACTAGGTTTCACTGGCCTGATAGCTGTTTCAAACTGGATGGTTCTTCTCAGAGACCATGCATAAACCTTGAGAGCAAAAACTCTCATTCAGTACTAGGAAATTCGAAGTGTCAGAGTTTATTTTTCGTAAATAAACTCTTGGTCAGTGCATAAAGTATTTACTAAAATAAAGAGTGAAAAGGCTTCAGTTCAGTGATGCAGAATTATATAAACCAAGTGAATATTAAATCCAGCATTATTTCAAAACCGAATTTAGAAACTATGAAAGGTTCATACCCCTACTAACCACACTTTTATTCAACTTTCAGGGATGACCCCTTATTCTGGCCCCTCTGGCCAAGTATTGAAACATTTCCCCTGTATCTGTCCTATAAAACCCTTTAAGCAAGTTACATGTTTCTATCATATCCCCCCCCCCCATTTTCTGCTATCAACCGACTTCTGCAATCCACACACCCTCAAATTATCTTCACAGGGAACATTCCACAGACCATTGACCATCTTGGTCACTCGCCTCTGAATCTTCTCTATTGTTTCCACATTCCCAAGAAACCTAGGGGACCAGACTTGAGCACAGTAATCCAGATGTGGATGTATCAATACCTTATAAAGGAGAATAACAACTTCCTTATCTCTACTTGTTAATGTGTTCTTCAGTAGCCAAGCAATCTTATGGGCAACCTTAGCAATATCACCTCTTTTAACTCTCTGTCTATCACTGCTCCTAAATCTCTAGCTTCCTCTATTTCATGGAGTACAGTGCCATCAATGTGATACACAGCTTGCAATCTGCTTATCCCAAAATGCATGACTTTACAATTCTCCACATTGAATTGACACCCCCCCCCATTATCTTTTGCCCATACTGAAAAAAGCCTATTTAAATTGGCCTGCAAGCTGTCCACATTGCCTTGATTAACTATTACTCTACTTAATTTTGCATCATCAGCAAACGATTGAATATTTCTTTTCAAGTTATTTCGTATATCATTTATGTACAAATTAAAAAGCACTGGTCTCAGCACTGAACCTTGTGGCACACCACTTGTCACCTGTTTTTGCCTTGGTTCTGCCCCTCCACATACCACTTTTTGATATCTGTCCATCAGCCACCCTCTTATCCACTTAAATAGTATCATATACATCCCCATTTATTCTAATTTGAGTAACAAAGTTTCATGTGGTATTCTGTCAAATTCCTTTGCAAAATCATCATTTCCTATATCTAACTCAGCTGTCACTCTATTATAAAAAGTTAGTAAATTACTAAGACATGACCTACCATTCACAAAGTCATGTTGCTCCTCATACAATATTATATGTTTGTCCACCCATTCTTGAATTTCCCTTTTGACCAATTTTTTCACTACTTTTCCCACTACTCCTGAGATATTGGTTGGTCTATGATTTGCTGCTGCAGTCTTTGAGCCTCCCTTATGCAAGGGAATTATTTTGGTCTCTTTTCACTCCCTTCCAACTATACCATATCTGAGACTTAAATTAAAGAGCTTAGTCAGGGCATTGTTAATTCCCGTTAATTCCCTGACGGAGGAGTTTGGGTATTGGTTAGTGCTACCTTGATGTAGCACTAACCAATACCCAAACTCCTCCGTCTTTTTCCTGATACTTTTGGCATTAGTATATAGACATTGCAGCATCCCTTTAGGCTTCCACCCACCGTCACTTCCAGAATTTGACTACCCTATTCATTATTTTTGCACTTCGTCATTCTCACATTCACTCACCTCCTGGATGCCTTCAGTTAAACTCACCTGCTTCCACTCTAATTACTTAAGTTTTCCTGAATTTGCTCTTCAGCATGCTCAGTGAACATAGCTCTCTCTCTCTCTCTCTCTCTCTAGACAAATGACACCAAAACCAGAGCACCGGATGCAGTCCATCAACAATATACAAATCCTTCTTTCTGTGAAACATAGACGGATAAATCCTAAATAATTTCTTCTTCACAACCTATGTATTGATTCATTAGCTGTCAATGTTTCTCCTCAGTTCACCTCTATCATATTGTGGCCAGAGACTTACATGATAATTATACATATATGATGTTTAGTTAGAAAGAAAGGTCTGAATACCATCTGGGATGCAAAGAACAATCATAAAGCCCTTTTATATTTGAAAACAAATTAGCCAGTGTCATATTCACATGACCAGGATTTCCTCCAGAAGTTCTGGTTTTTAATCCTACAAACTGACACTTGTATTTAACACACATAGTAATATTGGTCATCACATTAGTTGCATGCTTTGGCTGTAATCCCAACTTGAAATATTTAAGAAAATAATACACTGAGCATTTTCTTAGCCACCTCTCTCCCTCCTTTTTATCAGCTTTCTGGCATGACTGCTTCAATGCTTACAAAACACAGTTTTGCTTGTTTTCCATATAAAAAAAAATAAATAAATAAAATAAAAACTCAGATCTTCTCAGTTTACTTTTGATAATGCTCAGTTCAACAGTCAAGAACAAATTTTTTTCTTGGATCACTTCTTTAGCATCAACAACTTCCAAAAACACTTGGCATCCTTTTTCGGTCAAGATACTATTTCTCTGCTGAATAGTCTTATTCTGTATAAATCAAACCAACATTGGAATATTCCTCTCATGTATGGGATGTTGCACCTAAAACCTCCTGAAAAATTCTTGATGCTGTTCAGAAAAGGGCAGTTTGGCTGATAAATGACACTACACTTCTCTTACAGATTTTCTTCAGCCACTTTCCCATAGAAGATCAGTTTCTGCATTGTGTCTCTTCTAAAGAGATTTCTATGGCCATTGTTTAGAAGAACTAACATCCATTATCCCTCCTTTTTTTTGCCAGATCTACAGGAACTTGTTCCTCAGCTGCTCAATATCCTTTTACAGTCGAACTACATACATACTAACCAAATCTATTACTTCCAGTCATCTTTCTTTATTTCCACCTCAAAGCTGTGGAACCATCTACCTCATGAAGCATTGGAAATGCTTGAAATGAACATAATCTTCAATTGTTAAGAAGAACATCAGCATATTACTTTATTCCTTAACCCTATCCTCACACACCATCCATTTGCTATAGGCTCTTGTGCCTTTATTGTGAGGGATAAAAAAAAATATAAACAAAAAATAAAAAAAATTGGAGAGTTAGACATTTGATATTAAGGAAGAGGGTAGGATCTTGGTTTGAATCACAAAAGGTATTTATAATAACAAGAAAGTGAATCTGTAAATATTTTACTTACTTTCATTTACTAAAATAAAGAACCAAAAGACTTCACTTCAGCAATGCAAAATTATATAAACTAAGTGGATATTAAATCTAACATCATTTCAAAGCCGAATATAGAAACTATAAAAGTTTTGTATGAAAATTGACCAGAGAGCTTGTGGGAATACACTCACTGCCATACTATGAGTTGCCCTAGCCCAACCTTATAGGAAGCATGCGTGCTGAAAGCATCCATATATTCGTCTCCTGTTGGTCCATTTTGATAAGGTTCCACTGGTCTGACAGCTGTTTCAAACTCATTGGTTTTTGTCAGAGACCAGGCAGAAACCTAAGAGAGCAAAAACTCTCAGTACTAAGGAACTCTAAGCATCTGAGCAAGCTCTCTAGTCATTTTTTGCACTAAATTTCTATAGTTTCTGTATTCGGCTTTGAAATGATGTTGGATTTAATATTCACTTAATTTATATAATTCTGCATCGCCGAAGTGAAGCCTTTTGGCTCTTTATTTCAGTAAATACTTTACGCACTGACCGAGAGTTCGTTTATGGAAAACACACCTCTCCGACACCTCCAAGTTCCTTAATATTGAGAGTTTTTGATCTCTTAGGTTTTCCTCCTGGTCTCTAATGAAAACCAATGAGTTTGAAACAGCTGTCAGATCTGTGAAATCTTATCAAAATGGGAGACGAATATATGGTGTTTTGAGCGTGCATGTTTCCTATAAGGTTCAGCTAGGGCAACTCATAGTATGGCAGCAAGTGTATTCTCACAAGCGCTCTGGTCAATTTTCGCACAAAACTTTTTTAGTTTCTGTATTCTGCTTTGAAATGATATTAGATTTAATATCCACTTAATTTATATAACTTGCTTTCATGTCTAAATATTCTAATTCACTTATGCCATAATTGATTCACAAGTCCTTCAACAATGTTAACATTACTCAGATAATCCATAAGCTTTTTTAAATTTCTTAATGAATTATTATTATTATGAAAGACCTCTAGGAAGTCAGACTCATTGAGGAAGGCCACATAACACTCACCGGCTATCATACTTGTTCTTGAATTCATTCACATTGCTTGCACACATAACATCCAATGGAAAAATCATTCAAGAGATCTCGCAAAAAATAAGATTTTGGTGGCATTCATTCTCAGCTTCCAGTGATGCTCCTCTTTGCATAAATTTGCAAACCTATAGTGCTTGTACATTTATACTGTTGGTGGGCTAAGGATTTTTTCCATTTTTATCTATTTTTCTTTTGTATTTATTTTTTACATATTCCAAAAACCTTGCTCTGTAGACCAAGCATGAAAGCTTTTCAAGCCACTTGAGGCTTCCAGTAAGTGGGGGGTCTCACACCATGCAATGAAATTCATCTCCCATGTAAAGATAATCACAAACATCCATGCTCATAGAGGGATTCTGTGTGACCTGTTGGTTGGAGAGCAGGTTTGAAAAGGAAGGTCAGATTACTTAGTACATATAATAATACATATTATTATATGTATTATATGTATCATACAAATATGTATAAATATTAAATTCAGTTTCCTTCGATTTTTCATCAAAATATATGTCAGCTGACGAATCTTACCACAGCTAGACAGGTTTGAAAGTAGCTTTGCCAAGTGCTTTGTTCTCCATATTCTTTATATCAAAATTAGCTAAGGAAAGGGAGAGGGAAAAACTTATTGCAATACCTTTAATTTGTAGATTATACCATTTTAGTTTTAAGTGCGATTTGAATGTGATGTAAAGGTTATTGTTATTATACTGGCACCTCCATAAGTCTGAAGACATCGCAGGAGACCCAATCTATTATGCCTCTCCTTCAACCCATTAACAGACAAAACATTCACAACTGACTGTGGCAACCCATTCCACTCATTCACAACTCTCCAAGCAAAACGTTTTAATCCTCACATCCCTACTAACTACACCTTTATTCAACTTCCAGGGATAACCCCTTGTTCTGGTCCCTCTAGCCAAGTGCTGAAACATTTCCTCTGCATCTCTCCTATAAAACCCTTTAAGCAACTTAAATGTTTCTATCATATCCCCTCTGTTTCTCCTATCAACCAACTTCTGCAATCCACACACCCTCAATCTGTTCTCATAAGGAATATTTCACAGGCTACTCACTTCTGAATCTTCTCCACTGCTTCCTTCATTCCCAAGAAACTCAGGGAACCAGAGTTGAACACAGGCCTACTTCCACCCTAATTGCTTAAGTTTTCCTGAATTTGCACTTCAGCATGCTCAGTGACTAAAGCTCTCTCTCCAGGCACCAAATACCAAAACCATTTAGATGCAGTCCATCATCATTGTACAAATCCTTTCCATCAAACACAGATCGCAGATCAACAAATCCTACATCATTCCTTCTGCACAATCTACTTATAGATTCATATTTATTCAGATTGCGTATTCAGGTTATATTTCTTTAGTTTGTCAGAGGGTAGTATGAGTGTTCAAGGTACTACATTTGTATCTATTTGGTTTGAGATAAGAGTTAACAAGACAAAAATATTTGTCAGTTGTTGATATAGGCCTAGGGTTGCAAGAGTAGATATAAGTGATATGAATCAGCAAATCAGTTCTGTGAGCAAGGGCAGGGTAATTATTATGGGAATCTTATTTATGGAAATGTAGATTATAAGGAGGAAAGGATACATAGGTATGGGATATGGAATTTATGTAGTTATTAAGAGAATTATTTAAGGTAACATGTGATGGAGAATTTGTCCATGCCTAGAGCAGCCGTTTTGCCTCCAGAGAGAGTGACCATTTGCTGTTATCCTGGGAGGTGTTCATGTATGTTGAAGCTTTAGTTGAGTAGGAATTTATTAACATAATCTCCCTGTATGGAATTACAGGGAGATTATGTCAAGCTTAGGAGACAGCTTGGAGTAGGGCCATGCCATGCCATGAGATTCTTCAAGAAAGGATAATAGCAGTGCATGTGAAATAATCAAGAGGTATTTGAATGATGGCGAGCCTTTGTTCACAGGATCACCAAGATTCAGAAATTACTGGATGGCACATAACAAAAACAACATTAAGGAGGCCATATCAGACTGTGTTCCTAAAATAAGGAGAATAAAACAGGCTGGTTTTAAATGAATGAGTAGCAACATTAAGCATGAACTGCAAAAGAAAAAAATCTTGTAGAATATAAAATGAAGTGTGTTCAGCATGCTTAACAGTACAAAGTATAGGCAAGAAAAGTTTCCAGTGTGATTGGGGTGGCAAAAGCAAATCGTGAGATAAAATTAGCTGCACAGGCCAAAGAGAATCCCAGAGAGAGTTCTTTCATTATATAATCTGTAAGAAGGAGAAACGATTCTTTTCTTTAAGGAATTATGCTTTTATGATGGTAATAGAACCTGCAAAAATAGTTAAATTAATAATTATACAAATTAAGGGGATATTAAAACCCACATTGTTTTAAAACTGAATAAGAAACTCAAAGATTGGAATCAGAGATTTTCATGCCGAATATAGAAAACTATAAAGTATCACGAATTATTAGCGTGAGCTAATGCAAGTAGTCCTACTGTGTAGTACAATCTCGGGCAACTTATTGCAAAGGTGGGGGAAGCTATACCCTTTGGTATCTTTTGGTCTAGCTACTCACTGATGAAGCCTCAAAAAAGGCTGAAACCGGTCTGGGTAGTGACCTCCCACCATAATGTAATAACAGCATACATTTCCTAGGAAATGTGTTTTTACATTATGGAAAATACCTAAGAATAGCGATCTGAACCTCCCCCACCTTTGCAACGAGTTGCCCGAGATTGTACTACGTACTAGGACTACTTGCATTAGCTCACGCTAGTAATTCGCCGATACTTTATAGTTTTCTATTTTCGGCATGAAACTCTCTGATTCCAATCTTTGAGTTTCTTATTTGGTTTTAAAACAATGTGGGATTTAATATCCCCTTAATTTGTATAATGTTTATATTGCCGAAATGAAGCCTATTGGATCTTTATATTTAAATAGTTGAATTAATAATATAATTAATAATATCTTAATACTGTCTCAGAAGTGGTGGTTAAGGTTTTGGAAATGTTGGTTAAAGTATAATTCAAGAATCATTGGATAAGAATATGATATTTAATAGAGAGCAGCACAGTTTTGTTAAAGGAAGGTCTTACCTCACCAATTTACTCTGCTTCTGTATTAGAGTGAAGGTGGAGCTGGATAAAGACAATACCCACATTGTGATATTCTTTGACTTTGCTTGCTAAAGCATTTGACAAGATACCACATGATAGTCTGTTAAGTAAACCAGAAGCAAATGAGAATGGATATGGGGGGGGTTAATATGTAAAGATGGCGGATATTATGGATGTTCATATTTTATAGCCAAATATAAAAAGACACTTAAGAAAGTTTCAGTTACTGGAAAGCTTATGAGAATATAATCTTTGACATCAGAGTTGCCTTGGTTTGCACTGCTTAAAAGACAGGTTCCCCTTTTATTACTGGTTCAGTTGGGTTTCACTAGCCTGGCAGCCTTTCTCAACTGTTGGTTCTCATCAGGGACCAGGCAGAAAGCTAGAGATAGCAAAAGCCTTATCAGTACCATAGCAGTCTTACATCAAAAAGTTAAATTGAAGCCTTTTGGCTCTATATTTCAGTAATTGTTTATGCACCTATCGAGAGTTCACTTGTGGTGAATTTAATTCTCTGACGTTGGACTGCTATATCATATAGTTAACTTTTGCTATCTCTCTAGATTTCTGCCTGGTTTCTGACGAGAGAGAAACAGCAGGTAGAAGTAGCTTGCCACACTAGTGAAACCTAATCAGGGCCGTTATAACCCACTAAGTAACTAAGGCAATGGCTAAGGGTGGCAAGTTTCGATGGCAGCAAAAATTGAAACCCCTTAAAAATTAATCGCCAGATATATTTATATTATATTTGCTTTCTTATTTTAAACATTCAGATTAGAGAATAAAACAATTATTATAATATAGATACTAGTGAACATTCAGATAGGTGTATTTATTTGTTCGTCAATTACTTATGACAATATATTCAGACAATTTTTTGGTAAAACTTGATTGGGTATGTAATCAGTGAGTAATATGGTATTTATTTATGTATGATTTTTATCTTCTCTGGTGATTAATTTTCTTGAAAATGGCAACATCACGCTGCCATTTTCAAGAAACTTAAGAACAAGACACATGCACGCCGGCACAACAAACAATAAGTAAGGAAGAAGCAGGAAGCTATTATTTCTCCTAAAGTCCTGATGGTGCCCCCCCCCCCCCTAGCTGGCATTGTTGGTATTCTTGGGTAATTGGGCTGAAGGTCTTCTGATGTAGGTTTCCCAAATTTGAGGCAGTCTCATGCAGCCAAATTTGTTGAGGTTTGGATTGTTTCTTAGGGCTGAAGCTGATTCCATGAAAAGCCTTTCATATTTGTATTTACTACGGTGTATTATTGTGGCTTTTCTCCACTGTATCCTATGGCAGGTATCCAGTGCATGGTCAGCAAGACCAGAGTGGCTGTATTGGTGAAACCGGATGTAGTCCTTGTGTTCTGAAATACTGATATTTGCTGTCCTGCCTGTTTGGCCAAAGTAGGACAGCTTACAGCTGCAAGGGACCTGGTACACACCAGATAGGTCTAGGGTGGGGAGGGAGAGGTTGGTCTTTAGTAGAGCAGATAAGGGATGCCAATTTTTTATATGGTCTGTAACAAGAAGTTATGTTTTTTTAGGATTTTAGTAATTTTTTCCGAGCTGCCTCGGATATAGAGTATGGTGATGGATTTAGAGTAATCCTTGTTTTAAGTGGGGGGGATGGGGGTAGCGGTTTACTGGTTTCAATATTTTTTGGATTTTTTTTTTGGGGAGAGGGGTAGCCATTGGCTGAGAAAGTGTTGAGAATGTGGTTTAGTTCTGTGGTTAGGGCATTATCATTTGAACAGATAAGTTTAGCCCTGTTGTGTAGTGTCTTAATGACTCCATATTGTTGTGTGTGTTTAGGGGGGGGGGATTGTTGGTGACTGTATCTGCCTGTATGGGTGGGTTTTCTATAGACTGAGAAATTTAATGTATATCCTAGTTGACGTTGTAATTTCCTTAAATTATTTAGTAAAAAATGCATAACCAACGTATAAGCCTTTCCACGAGAAGTAATACATTCAATAAAATTAGTGATTACAAATGAAACAATTTGTATCCAAGATATCCATTTAGTAAATAGCGTTTATGAGTTTCACATATGAATTTGATTATTAATATAAATGTAAAACAGAAGAGGGATTAAGTATCAAACCAAACAAGCCAAATGTTAATGTAATAGACCAATGAAAAAAGAAAAATACAAAGAAAATTTGACAAAAGCGATTTCTTCTCAAAATTTTACACAATCAGAATGCTGTCAAAGACTTATCTAGGAGGTCCTTTTGTCATACACACACACACACAGCTCATCATACTGCACCTTAAACACTCAAATTCTCTGCAGACACCATACTCTCAGGCAAAGCATTCCTATCCTTCACAACTCTGCATGCAAAAAACCTGCTTCTCACTTCCCTGCTCACTCCTTATACAGCTTCCAGGGATGACCTCTGGTTCTCTCCTGATCTTCCACTGTTTGTTATAAAACCTCTCCAACATTGATCCAATAACAACCCCTTACTACCTTGTAG
Source organism: Typopeltis vanoorti (assembly GCF_054136105.1). Taxonomy (NCBI): domain Eukaryota; kingdom Metazoa; phylum Arthropoda; class Arachnida; order Uropygi; family Thelyphonidae; genus Typopeltis; species Typopeltis vanoorti. The sequence goes on from NC_143554.1 coordinate 53,199,162, forward strand.
GTCTCTATCATATCACCCTATCCACTAGACTCTGTAATTTGCATCTTCTCAACCTTTCCACATATTCAACATTCCAGAGATCAGAAACTACCTTAATAAGTTGCCTCTGGACCCTTCCCAACATCTGTTCGTCCTTTTGAAAACCAGGTGATGTCAACTCCATGTGTGGCCTAATCAAAGCCTTATACAATGGAATAAGAATCTCCTTACTTCTGAAAGTCAGTCTCCTCTGCATCATTCCCAGAATTCTTTGTGTTGTCCTCACAATTTTGGCAATGTCTCCCCTAAATTTCAGATCCTTATCCACTATCATCCCCAAGATCCCTTATTTCCTCCATCTCCAACAATATATCCTCACCAATCATAAATTCTCCATCCCATCTTTGTTTCCTAAATTTTAAAATCTTATATTTTGCAACATTGAACTTGTATCCTCATTTCTGTGCCCATTCACTCAATTTATTCACTTCTCATAAGGCCACAGCATTTTCTCTGCTCTTCATAGTTTGTTCCAACTTTCCATCATCTGCAAACAATTGAATATCCCCATCCAAGTATCATTAACTTATAAGTTAAACAGCAGTGGCCCTAAAACAGACCCCTGAGGCATACCACTAGTGACTTTCCTCTTCCTGGATATTTCTCCCCCATACACAACTTGTTGATGCCTATCAGATAGCCAGTTTCCGATCCAGTGCACTAATCTAATATCCAACCTCATCTGCTCTAGTTTGACTATCAACTTATCATGTGGTAATCTATCAAAAGTCTTTGCAAAATTTAAGTATGCTACTGTGTATCCCTCTCCTCTGTTCAAGGAAGCTGTCACCTTATTGTAATAAGTAAGTAGATTATTAAAAAATGACCTTCCTTTAGCAAATCCATACTGTCCATCAAAGATAATACCATTGTTAAGAGGAAGAATGACTTCGGAAGGATAACCTTAGTGGGTGCTGATGGTATTGAGGTGACAAAATCAGATGTAATAGTCGAGTTACTGAGTGATCACTTCTCAAAAGTCTATCACCCAAGTGAGGATATCTCTATACCTATAGCAATACCTAATGTGAGAATTGAAGCTAAAGAATCAGAGGTATTAAATATATTGCGAAACTTAAATGCAAACACTGTGGTAGGCTTAGATGGAATATCAGCTCGGGTGTTGCGTGAATGTGCAAATGAATTGTCAACCCCTCTTACCTGGATATTTAATTTAAGTTTGAACTCTGGTATGGTCCCTAGGGAGTGGAAGTTAGGCAAAGTGGTTCCTTTGCATAAGGGTGGCTCTAAAACTGCAGTATTGAATTACAGACCAATCACCATCTCAGGAGTAGTGGTAAAAGTATTGGAAAAGTTGGTTAAAGACAAAATTCAAGAATGGGTGGATCAGGATATGATACTCTATAGAGGCCAACATGGTTTTGTTAAAGGTAGATCCTGCCTTAGCAATCTATTAACTATCCATAATAGAATAACATCAGAGTTGGACAAAGGAACTGGCTACACAGTGGTACTTCTGGATTTTGCTAAGGCTTTTGACAGGATACCCCATAGAACACTGTTACGCAAATTGGAGCAGATGGGAATGGATATTAAATTGGTGATATGGATAGGAGAATGGCTCAGGGAGAGATACCATAAGGTGGTGTATGGAGGAGCCGAGTCCAGAATGAGGCAGGTGACCAGTGGTGTGCCTCAGGGCTCTGTGCTTGGGCCAATGTTGTTTAATTTGTATATAAATGATATAGGAAACGGCTTAAAGGGAGATATTCAGTTGTTTGCTGATGATGCAAAGTTGTGTAGTGCAATAAAAAATCAAGCTGATGTTGAAAGTTTGCAGGAGGATTTAAATAAGCTGGTAAAATGGGCAAAAGAAAATGGATGTCAGTTCAATGTGGAAAAGTGTAAAGTCTTGCGTTTTGGGATTAAAAGATTACCAGCTGTGTACTACATAGATGGAAAGGTACTCCAAGAGATTGATGAGGCTAGGGACTTAGGGGTATTGGTAGATAAGGAGATGAAGTTCAGAGGACACATTGCTAAGGTGTCCAAGATTGCACATAGGATTACTTGGTTGTTGAGGAACACACTGACATCCAGAGATAAAGAGGTTATTATTCCCCTTTATAAAGCATTGATACTTCCACATTTGGATTACTGTGCTCAGGTCTGGTCACCTGGATTCCTTGGAGATGAGGAGGCTGTGGAGAGGGTTCAGAGAAGAGTGACCAAGTTGGTGAGTGATATAAAAAATGCTCCCTACATTGATAGATTGAGAGCTTGTGGATTGCAGAGATTGGTTGATAGGCGAAGAAGAGGGGATATGATAGAAACATTCAAATTACTAAAAGGTTTTTATAGGATTGATGCAGGGGAAATGTTTCAGCTGTGTGATAGTGATGGAAGAACAAGAGGTCATCTCTGGAAATTAAAGAAGAGTGTGGTTAACAAAGGTGTCAGAACAAGGTTTTTTGCCTGGAGGGTGGTGAATGAGTGGAATTCATTGCCTGACTTTGTTGTGAGCTCTTCATCTGTAAATGAATTCAAGAAGAGATATGACAGATATTGTTTTGCTAGCTTGGGTCTCCCGCGATGAGTCTACTGACTCCATGGAGATACCCGTAATAATAATAATAATAATAATAATTGTTGTCAACCCAATTCTGGATCCTAGGTTTCACCAGCTTCTCCAACAACTTAACCACAAAACCTTACACACAGATAGGCAGACATAATTTGACACAAAACCTTACACACAGACATAATTTGATGTCTGAGTTCTATCACCTTCCTTATGAAGTGACACAATCTTGCCATTCTTCCACTCCTTTTGAACTCAACCTAGTGCAAGACTCATATTAAAAAAAATATGTCAAGGCAGATGTCAACTCCCTGGCACAATCCTTCAGAATACGTGGTGATATATTATCAAGTCTGACAGCCTTATTAACATTAAGTTTGCTCAATTCCCCATACACCTCTTGCTGACTTACAGTTAGTCTCTCCTCCCCATCATTAGCTGCTCTCAATCTCTCCGTGAATGTCACATTCACAAGAATGAAAGATCTTTATGAACTGCTCGTTAGGTATCTCCACTATGTCTTCTGCAGTAGTTGTCCTTATACTATTTTCTCCAATCATTGTCATCTGTCCACAATAATTCTTTTTTTTTTTTTTTTTTTTTTTTTTTTTGCTGGCTACATATAGAAAAAACTCCCTAGGATTCTTTTTGGCTTCATTAGCTAGCTTCTGCTCATACTCCACTTTTGCTACCCTTACCAACCAACTCGCTGTTTGGTGTATATCGGGTGTTAGCCATTTGGTTTACATGTTTATCCAATTTTTTTTTAATGGTTTAGTTTTTTTTTCTATTAATTTTATTTTTAGTTCTTTTAAAATATCTTCATTTCTTTCTTCTTTTTTTTTTTTCATTATTAGACAAAAAAATATTTTTTTTTGTCTAATAATGTGTATTTTGCAGTTCTTCTCATGAATCTCATTTCATTTCATTTGTATTTATTCTTTGTTTACTTGTTTATTGCCCACATTTCGCTGCCATATAATAATGTAGGCACTGTTAGTATTGTGTATTTTCAAGCATGTTTCTTTTTGTACAGTATTTGGATTGAGCATTCTATTTATCAGCCCTATAATCTGTGAAAATTTAGAAGTTTTTAATTTATATCTTTTTCTTCTTCATAACTATTTTACTTTTAACTGCAGTGTGTCCACAAAATGGCATTGTTTTAGTTTATCTATGGATATTTTCATTTCAAATAGTATTTCTGTAATCTTTAAATTATATATTGCTCTTGGTAAACCATCTTTGTTATCTATTATTACCTGATCATCTGCAAATAATAGAGTATTTATTTTGAAATTTCTGCACCTGGATTATTTAAGATCTTCCACTGTATTAATATTTCATTAATATAAATATTAAAAAATGTAGAGGACATCCCTGTCTTGCTCCTTGGTTTATAGATTGTTTTTCAGACAATTTTTCATTTATTTTTTTATTTCATTATCTTTGTATATATCCAATATTGCATACAGTAAAATATTATGTATATTTATTGTTTGTAATATATCAAACAATATATATCATTTTATTCTGTCAAATGCTTTTTCATAATCTGTAAATGAAAGATGAGTTTCTAAATTAAATTTTCTTCTTTTCTCTATAAGCTTTTTTTAAACAAACGCTGCTTCCATTGTAGAGCATCTTTTCTAAATCCATTTTGACATTCTAGTAATAATTTTTCACTGTATATTTTCAATTTTTCATTAAGTATTCCACTATATATTTTGTAACATGTATTTGATAAACTAACATAGCAGGTAATTAGCAGGTTTTCTTTTATCTCCTTTTTAAATATAGGTATTACTATACTTGTATTCCATTCTATTGGTATTTGTCCATTTTTATTTATTTTATTTAAAAATTTTAATAATCTCTGATGAAATTTTTTTACAGCAAATTGATTCAGTTCAGAGTTCTCCCATCTCCTGCTGTACCACTTTTTTATTTTACTTAGGTTGTCATTTAATTCTTTCATTGTTATTATATCATTTGAAACATTTTGTAAGTTTTTGGTGTAATATTTTTGATGGTAGTATTATTTGGCCAAGAATTTGTAAAGTAATCTAAGAATTCTTTTAAATGTATTTTGCAATTTATATTCGCAGTTTCTTTTATATCTGCATTCATGTGCTTTAGTATTTTATATGCATTGGTCTTATTTAATTTATATCGTTTTCTAGGTATGATACAAATTTTTCCTAGCTTTCTCTGTGTCTCTTTCTGGTTTGTCTTTCGGCTATTGCCTATCTTTTTTTATATTCAGTATTTTATATCTTATTTGTTTTTGCCACTTAACCATCTTTTAAAGGCCAGCTTTTTTCAATTATCGTTTTTATTTCATTGTTCACATATGTATATTTTTTATTTTTATGATATTTTTTGTGTGTCCCTAAATTTTTGTAGCTTGCAAAAAAAAAAGAAAAAAAAAAGAGGTTAATGACTTCGCATCACTTGCCTTAGTATTCCATAATGCTATGCATTATGGGAAGGGTCACTACCCAGACTGGTTTTGACCTTTATTGAGGTCTCAACAGTGAAGACCAGACCCAGAAGTGTGATACCAAGGTCGAAGTAATTGCAGAAGTCGTATTTCCATATACAAGTGGTTAAAAGGTGTCACACCTTATTACTGAAATACTCTGGATTAGAGATAGATGAAACCAAGATTATAACTTCTTGGATCTTTAATTTATAGTATAACCAAGTGGAAAATTTTTCAGCATCTATCACTCCTGCAAATCTGATGATATCATTTTTCTCTTTTCTGAAAAATTTAAAAAAATGAATAACATCGTAATCATTTCTGGCTAAGTTAGCTTGTTGATGCTTTTTTGTCCCTAGTTTCATAAATGTCCATCTCATATGGTTCTATTAATGAGAGTACATACAGAAAAATGAAATGATTGACAAAAAAAAAAAAAAAAGAAGAAAAAGAAATATAACTTCTGCATTACTTCAACCTTGGTATTACTTCTGGGTCTGGCTCCCACTGATTGGAACTTAACAAAGATTGAAACCCCTCCCATAATTACTTCTGAGTGGTGGCCTTCCCATAATACATAGCATTATGCATGTCCATAAGGATTTGTGCATTGCATTATGGGATACTAATGCAATTGATGTGAAGTCATTAGCTTCTATATACAAGTAGCCCAGTCTTGAAGTGACTTAATGTACACACATTGTTTGCTTATGCTTAAGTAATGGATGAAACCAAGAATATAACCTCTTGGCATCTTTAATTTATTGTGTGTCCATAGACTTCCATATGCTACTGATGTAATAATTTCTTTTATTTATATTATTCCATTCTTCCTCATCATCTTCATTTTCTTGGTTATCTTATTATGTTAATCATTCTTAAGATTTTTTTTTTCTGCAGTTAAGGAAAAGGTCTTTAAAAGGCTTTATAACCATATTTGAAAAAGGATAAGTGCTATTATTTGATAAATGAATATTATTTGGTGTCAAGTAGGCAAATAATGTTGGAAATTGTCTTTTCTCTTTTCTGAAAAATTGAAAAAAATGAATAACATTGTAATCATTTCTGGCTAACTTAGCATGTCGATACTTTTTTTTTCCCCTAGTTTCATAAATGCCTATTTCTATTAATGAGAGTAAATAATGCATACAGAAAAATGAAATGATTGACAAAAAAAGAAGAAAAATACAAGCTAGAACTCTACTTTTGTTTGCAATGTGAAATATTAGCTTCTTAAAATTAACATAGTTTGCTTACAGTATTGAATCAAAATGTCATTTGCTCATATTTGATTAAGGCATATATTTATTCTTTTTTTATAAACTTTTGTCAGTGGCACAATTTAAATTCCATTCAGAGTGAGAAAATAAATGAAGTTGGCAAATGCAGTGAGTATTTGCAACAGTAACTATCATTTGTGTATTTGTGTGGAAAACTTCCCATTTCATAGTGCAATTGTCTTGCTGTTACTTCACCAAATGCAAGATGATGGAAAGGATATGTTTTTTGCCCTGCAGTTTCATTGGTATGTGCATATTGGTTTGATGTTGTAAGCATTATGTATATGTATTCAATTTAAGAAAGTAATATTTCATATTAGTTGCTGATGGTGAATTAGCCAATCTCAAATGAAGCTAGTAGGGTTTTTCATCTTATGCACAGGTATGTCAGCCAAGAGAACATATAGTTCACAGAAAAAATACTGTTAGTGTATGGCAGATGGTAATAGCAGTGTCATTGTGTAGAAAGAGAATTATGGACAGTGGTTGTGTGCAGTAGAATGCCCTACTGTGATGAGTCCTTGGAGGTGTTGTGTAATGATAAAATTTCAAATAAAAATATGGTTCAGATATCTTTTCTTTTTTGTCAATAAGTTTGTTTTTCTGTTTATAAATTAATAACTGTATGAACACATAACCAGGAGTCCTAGTATCGTGATAATGACATTCACGTATCCAACACACAATGTATTGCCTTTAAGTCATTCTAGGGACATCTCTATTATGTGGAACTCTACTATCCGAAAACACCATTTTCACATGTATTGCCGCTGATGATGATATATCATCATCAACAACCATTGTTCAATGCACTACTGGATGAAGGTCTTTCCAAGATTACTCCAAAACTGTCTGTCCATGGCTCTCTTTTCCCATGCCACTTCTGCAAATCTGATGATATCATAAATCCACTGTGATTTATGTCTGTGTCATGGTCATTGTTATTTTTGTGGAATCCAGTCCAGTTCTTCTTTTGTCTACCATTGATCTTGTCTTCAAGCAATGTGGCCAGCCCGTTGCCACTTCAGATGTTTCACTCTTCTTACGATATCAGAGACTTTGGTTCCTTATCCATATAGCTTCTTTCCATACTAAATTGTGTTGTTCATAATTTTTGAATTTCCTTTCCATTTATTGCCCATGTTTCACAGCCATTGACATATGACTGTGAAATATATTGTCATATGTCAATATAGGAAGAATACATTGGTTAAAAACTTTTTTCTTCATGCATAATGGCAGTTGACATTTGAATATTGATTGTAATTTTCCAAATGCTTTCCACCCAATCGTCATGCATCTCTTAATTTCATCCATGATATTTTATCCCATTGATATCTTTGTCCTAAGTATATGTAATGATCTACTTGTTTAATTCATCATTATTGATTTTTAAATTATACATGTTTTTGGTCATAAAATGTTACAAAATATAAGACTTATTGTTAAACTGACCATAAATTTTTAATTCACAAGTATGTTCATACAATATTGCTTACCGGTTTCAATAGTAACTGACTAGCTTTTTCAAGGCTTGCACAGTACAAAAAAATGATAAATTCAAAAAAGTTTAAGAATACAAAAAAACGTTAGTACCTGTTAGGTAGCTAAGGTAACACGTTCGCATGACATTTCTACTCAGTATCATGAACATGCATTACATGCAAACGCGTAATATGATTATTCGCATACTGTAGTTCTGTTGAACTGAGGGAATTAATTAGATTTTTTCAAGTATCATTCAGTATGGCTCCTTGATTTCTGTTTAGGTTGCTGCCTGTACGTAGCACTACTGCTGCTTCTTTAAATAATCGATGTCTGTAATCTTCGTCTACGTAGGGCATAGAACTGTTATTCCAGTCTATAGTGTGGTTCGAAGTTGAAAAGTGATGTGCTAACCCGGAGGTGATCATTCTGTTGTGATTTACATCGCCAACATGTTCTTTCTATCTTATTTCCAGTCTTCGCGAAGTTTGTCTAATGTAGGAAAGATCGCACGTGCATGGAATATTATACACACCTGGATATTTATAAAATGGAACACTGTCTTTAGGAGATCTTAGAACCTGTCTGATGCTAGTAGTTGGTTTAAATACAACCCTAATGTTATGGGCCTTTAACAATCTTGCAATTTTGGTGGAAATTGAACTCATAAAGGGGATGACTGCTGTTGAAATTTGCTGGGAGACCGTTCTTTCTTGTTGGTTATCTTTGTACAGAAATTTGTTGATGATGTTTCGAGGATAACCATTTTGTGATAGTGTTATAGCGATTTGAGACAGTTCTCTTTGAACTTCATCATCGGAGATAAAGTTTCTAGCTTGATTTCTCAATATGTGGATGATGCTCTGTTTATGATGCTAGTAGTTGGTTTAAATACAACCCTAATATCATTTTTGTTCTAGATGTTTATCAGAATATATCAGACCCCCCCCCCCCCTCCGTGTGTGTGTGATATATATCATCATCAGGGTGACACAATATCTCCAAAATTATTCACAGCATGCTTAGAAGTATTTAAACTTCTTCTAGGCATGATATTATGATATTACTCTTCAAACCATCATAGGTCACATAAACAGAGCATCATCCACATGTTGAGAAATTGAGCTAGAAACTTTATCTCCGACGATGAAGAAGTTCAAAGAGAACTGTCTCAAATCGCTCAAATCACAAAATGGTTATCCTCGAAACATCATCAACAATTTCTATACAAAGATAACCAACAAGAAAGAACAGTCTCCCAGCAAATTTCAACAGCAGTCATCCCCTTTATGGGTTCAATTTCTACCAAAATTGCGAGATTGTTAAAGGCCCATAACATTAGAGTTGTATTTAAACCAACTACTACCATCAGACAGGTTCTAAGATCTCCTAAAGACAGTGTTCCATTTTATAAATATCCAGGTGTGTATAATATTCCATGCACGTGCGGTCTTTCCTACATCGGACAAACTTCGAGAAACCTGGAAATAAGACAGAAAGAACATGTTTGCGATGTAAATCACAACAGAATGATCACCTCCTTGTTAGCACATCACTTTTCAACTTCGAACCACACTATAGACTGGAATAAAGCTCTATGCCCTATGTAGACGAAGATTACAGACATCGATTATTTAAAGAAGCAGCAGTAGTGCTACGTACAGGCAGCAACCTAAACAGAAATCAAGGGACCATACTGAACGATACTTAGAAAAATCTAATTAATTCCCTCAGTTCAACAGAACTACAGTACGTGAATAATCATATTACGCGTTTGCACGTAACACGTGTTCATGATACTGAGTAGAAATGTCACACAAACGTGTGTTACCTTAGCTGCCTAACAGGTACTAACTTTTTTTTTTGTATTCTTAAACCTTTTTTGCATTTATAATTTTTTTGTACTGCGCAAGCCTTGAAAACGCTAGTCAGTTACTGGCAAAACAGGTAGGCAATATTATACGAACATACATACGAATTAAAAATCTATGGTCAGTTTAACAATAAATCTTATATTTTGTATTATTGATTTTTATTATTTCTGGTTGGACATAACTATTGAACATAACTTGGGTCTTCTTTAGGTTTATCTTTAGGCCAGCTGCTTTGTTAGCAATTTAGAGTTCATGGATAGGAGTCTGTAATTCATGTGCAGTTGAAGTAGAAATAACTATGTCATCTGTGAAGCATAAATGGCTTAAATATCTTCCATTTATTTTCAGACCTTTCCCTTCCCAATCAAGAAGTTTGAATACTTCTGGGCATGCTGTGAATAATTTTGGAGATATTGTGTCACCCTGATGATGATATATATCACACACACACACACACGAGGGGGGGGGGTGTCTGGAAAGTTCTGATAAACACCTAGAACAAAAATGACATTAAAGCAACTGTTATAACTACTAGAAAGGACATGCTAGTAGCAGAGCTATGAAGAAACTTATGTTGTTATATTCTAATATTCTCATATGTTCTTTCTTGTGGTTATATCAGTTCATTTAATATCATTTTTGTTCTGGGTGTTTATCAGAACATTCCGAACCCTTGCGTGCGCGCGCGCGCGTGTGTGTGTGTGTGTGTGTGTGTGTGTGTGTGTGTGTGTGTGTGTGTGTGTGTGTGTGTGTGTGTGTGTGTGTGCAATTAGTAATAGCATAAACAAAATCATGACAGTACCACATGATTAAATTTATACTTTTACTAGTTGTCTATTGAGAATCTAGGTGCTTATCAGATCTTTCCAGGTCCCCCCCCTGTTTTTTTGTGTGTGTGTGTGTGTGTGTGTGATCAGTTTCCTGGTACATACCCTTACACAAGAGATTAGTAATAACATAAACAAAGACTGCATGATATAATTACATAATCAAAATTAATCACGTAAAATTGGTTCCCAATCCTGCCGACTGCACCATTTTGTTGGATCCTATTTCATCTTAACCTATACCTTGGATCCAACATGTTTATCACTACGATGTTCTCAAACAAAAAATAAGTTGCTAGTTGATTTCTAATCCAAATATAGAGAAAATTTATGTGTATTGACTGCGCCACTCTATATCTAAATTAGTTCCAAGAATTAAAGTAAAACCAACTCTCAACTATTTCTCTTTTTTGTGTTATTAATATATATACTGGCCGAGTATATTCAACTTAATTAATTCATCCGCTTTGGTTCGAATATTTTATGAATGGTGCAGTAAAAGAGATTCAGAAAATACAACTTTGGATCAACAAACAAACATTTAATTTAGGCTTACAATTTATACACTTTAATTTAAATCACCGAATAAGGTATTATAAACATTTGAGCTCATCTGGTAATACAGTCATACAATTTCAGGCAATGTTTAATCTGTTATCTGAAATACTGTACTCACTTCATTTAACTATTTAATAAAGTTCAATGTCATAAAGTTCCTTAGTGATCAATTACACTAATATCTCATATTTACTTAAGTTTCAAATACAAAAAAAGGGCAGTAACACTTCTTCACAAGTATACATTCTTAATTCCACGCTCCAGCTAATCTCCGCAATAGTTACTGTTAATATAGGGATATTCTAGGAAGAAACACACTCATATTTCTGCATAGGAATATCAATAGTTGGAAAATTCTTACCGGTAATCTTCCTTGTTCATCTACTTATATACGAACATTTCTTATAACTGTATACACATAAAAGCAATTAACAGAACTCATTAAAATAAATCTTAGTAATAACTGAATAAATTAATGGTCGTAATTCACATAGTTAAATGTTCTTGCTCAGATCAAAACGCTTGTACTACCTTTGACATCACTTGACCAATTCAGTATTCTACTAATAACTCTTGAACTAAGGTAACACAGAGTAATTCTTTAACTTGAAGTTTTTACGCACAGTTGCCTATACTTCCGGCATTTAATTAATCTTTTAGACGCTATATTTCTTAACACCGTCATTTAAATTCAACTTTACTGCCTCTACTTATTCTCTTAGTTACTCTGTGCTATGCTTCAAGTTTCCACGTGTCCTTGAAAGGTCGGCCTGGAATTAAATCTCAACAAAATTATCGCTAGTCATCTGGTTGTTACTTTGCTATCTTCCGTTGCTTTATTTGTTGTTTTGCAACTTACTAGCCAACCGCTCCTCGACTAGTAGACTTTAATTAGCTACCTGAGTGACTCGCCATTATCGCACTCCGATTCCCCGAATGAATGCTATATTTTTTCAGCATTCTTAGCTTATATATTCCTTCTTCCCGCCGAAATTGTTCTTGTGCTCTCTTCAACTCAAATCCTTTCCAGCCCTTCAATACTGATCTACCACGCTCTGTTCTAAACTCGCGCTCACTCTCTTACATACGTCTCCATGACAACCAAAACAAAATATAATAAAACTGAGGCATTGCATAACGTTATACCTCTACATACAGGAACAAATAAAGAATATTTACACTTCAATCAATACGCAGTTAAATGTCGAATACAAGTTCTTATAATATTATCATAGCAATAAATAAAATAAACTTAATAATATTTTAATACAGAGTCTTCTTACTATTAATACATATCCTTGATTAAATAAACTTAAAGGTAATTATATGAATATTAATTTATAAACAAGTGATTTACATTAAATAATAATTACATGATGGAATGTAATTATGTGATGGAAGATTATGTTAGATTCTGAAGCAAATATTAATTACTCAAATCTCTATATATTCAGAATCCAACAACTCTACTTTTATTTCTGATACACCTCAAATTGGTGTGAACAGTAGTTTGTTCTGGTTCCTTCTACTCCCCACAATTCCTCATCCTGTTATTTCACAAAGGCAACTGATTATATGATATGCTGCTTTCATTTAGATTTGCTGCATGTCATTGTGTGTAATAAAGATATGTCTTACAATAGAAATGATTGACTAAGAAATAGTAAAGAAATACAAGTTTAAAAATAATAATTATGTAAATAAAGTTCTTTAGCTAATTAAATTATAAGCTAACATTTCACCTTAATCACCAAGGCATCTTCATGGCTTGGTGATTAAGGCACACCAGCAGGAAGGCAGATGCAGCCTGATTGGTGTTCTCTATGGGCATGCCGTTGGAATCTTGCTGACAGTCTCACAATGATAGTCTCCCAGATTTCTGGCAATGTGATGCAGCTGAATTTGTTTATGTTTGGAAAATTTTGTAGTGTGATGACAGATTCCAGGAACAGTCCCTTTAATTTGTATCTGTTTCTGTGTAAGAGAGAAGTTTTTCCCCATTGGATCCAGTGAATTGTTTTCATTGGGTGGTCTGCACCCCAGAACAACTATAATGAAAACTTTGGAAAGAAGTTAACGGAATCCCCCATGGGAAAGTTGCATCATGTCATGTAACAAGTCACATGTTTTTAGCTGGTATAAATTGAAGGAATGTGATGCTTCCAAGTCAGTGAAACTTTGTCTGGATAAAAGGCTGCAAAAAGGGAACTAATGGAGTTTGAACAGATAGTTGCAGGCCTATCTGTTCAGTAAATTGTTGACAAATTGGGCCATCCCAGGTCAACAAGATTAAACAAGAATATAATTTCTTGGCATGTTTAATTTAATTTCTAACCAAGTGAAATAACTCTCTCTGATCCAGAATATTTTAATAATTAGATTATGCACATTTTTATTACTTGTATATGGGATATATATTGTCTCTTCTGGGTCTGGCTCCCACTGATATGACCACAATACAGTTCAAAACCAGTCTGGGTAGTGACCATCCCATAATGCACAGAAATACACATTTCTGAAAGGAAGTGTGCTTTGCATTATGAAGATACTTCACATGCAGATTGTGTTTGCATATATTTTGGTAAAGAATTAAAACAAGAATATAATTTCTTGGCAAGTTTAATTTAATAAAGGAGTTCGTTGAAGGAGTAAAGGAATTTAGTATTTTCTAAGAATCTAGTAAAGGAATCTAATTTTCTAATGTGTAGAAAATTAGTGTTCAAAGTGGTTAATGACAGAACCTCTAATATGACCAAGAACCATAACCAAGGTAGGTAGGCAGGCACTCTGCCTCCAATTTGGGGAGAGTGACCATGCACTCTTGTTCTGGGAAATTTCTTAACGTGAAATTCTGTATTAAAAAAAAGTCTTCATGTTGAATTATAAATGATTATTATTAGTAATAGTATTATTATTATTAATATTTGACCTCCATGGAGTCAGAGACTCATTGTGGGAGGTACTCACTATTGCATACAATGCTCATCCAACCGTGTCTTAAACTGATTCAATATGTCCACATCCACAACACACTCAGGCAATGCATTAAACTCACCAACCACCCTCTTTGCAAAGAACCTGCTACTCACTCCTTTGCTCACACACCCTCCTTATACAGTTTCCAGCAATGGCCTCTTGTTCTACTCCCCTCTCCCATTCTATGAAAAATCTCTTCCATGTCTACCTGATAACAACCCCTGACCAGCTTATATGTCTCAATTATAATCCCCCTTTTCCTCCTATTAACGAGTCTCTGCAACTTACATTCTCTCAATCTGTCCTCATACTCCACATTCCAAAGACCACTGACTACCTTTGTGAATCTTCTCTGTACCTGTTCCAACATATCCTCATCACCATGAAAACCCGACGACCAAATCTGTGCACAATAATCCATATGAGGCCTGATCAAGGCATTATACAATGGAATCATAACCTCTCTGTTTCTGCATGTCAGGGTTCTCTGCATCATTGCCATTATTCAATGTGATGTCTTTACAAATTATGCAGTGTGACCCCCTGAATTTCAGGTCCATGTCCACCATCACTCCTAGATCTCTCATCTCCTCTAATTCTGTTAAAGTTTCCCCACGGGATGCAAATGGGATGCAAGGTATACACTTTGCATCCCATTGCTGCTTACCAAATCTCAAAACCTTACACTTGGCAACATTGAACTGGCAGTTCGTTCTGCTTACCTGCCCATTCATGCAATCTGTTCAAGTCTTCTTGTAAGTCATTAACATCAGCCTGACTGTGCATTGCTCTCCCCAGTTTTGCATCATCTGCAAACAGCTGGATATCACCAGTTAAACCCAACCTGATATCATTAACATACAAATTGAACAACAGTGGCCCCAAAACTGACCCCTGTGGCACACCACTGGTAACCTTTCTCTTTCGAGATACTGCCCCCCCCCCCATATACAACTTTCTGATACCTATTTGAACGCCAGTCACTGATCCAACACAGAAGTCTGTTATCCATTCCCATCTGTTTCAATTTATTTAAGAGCTTGTCATGTGCTTTTTTTTTTGAACAACAAATTGAACAACAATGGCCCCAAAACTGACCGCTATGGCACACCACTGATAACCTTTCTCTTTCAAGATACTGCACCCCCCCCCCCCCATATATACAACTTTCTGATACCTATTTGAACGCCAGTCACTGATCCAACACAGAAGTCTGTTATCCATTCCCATCTGTTTCAATTTATTTAAGAGCTTGTCATGTGGCACTCTATCAAAATCCTTTGCAAAATCAAAGTACACCACTGTATATGCATCTCCATTGTCCAAGGTATTTGTCACCTTGTTATAGTACCTAAGTAAGTTAGTGAAACATGATCTCCTCTTAACAAACCCATGCTGATAACCACAGAGAATACTTCTTCTTCAACTTTTCCCATTTAAGTAGGGTTGCTGTTTGTGGTGAGTCTCCTCCACAACTTCCTGTCTTGGGCTGTAGCCATATCCAAGTTCTTCATCCTCAAGTCCTCCTCTATCATCTCCCTCCATCTCTTCTTTGGTCGTCTGCACATCCATCTGCATGACCTTTCTTCCCACATACTCTTCCTCCCTCCTCATCACATGACTAAACCATCTCAACCTTGCCTCCTGTATCTTTGCTCCAGTTTCGTAACTTTCACCGTTCCCCTTACATAGTCATTTCTCAAATGATCCTTTCTGGTCACACCGCACATCCACCTAAGCGTTCTCATCTCCGCTACCTCCATCCTGCTGATGTTATTTTTCCTCAAGGCCACAGTTTCCAAAGCATACGTCATAGTTGATCTCACTACTGTCCTGTAAATTTTGCCTTTTAGATTGATCGGCACCCTCTTATCACATAGCACTCCAGCCATCTCTCTCTCCAGTTCCTCCATCCTGCTTGTATTCTGCATCCCACTTCCTTCTCAGCCTCACCATCCTCTTTCATTGTTGAACCTAAGTATCTAAAGTCACTGACCTTCCTGATGACATTTCCTTCCAGTTTCAGATTTGTCTCCTGGCTGCCATCCATTTTGCAACACATATACTTGGTCTTACTTCTGCTCAGTCTCATACCTCTCTCTTCCAGTACTTTCCTCCAACTTTCCAGTTTGGCTGTCACTTCTTCTCTTGATTCTGCACACAGCACGGTGTCATCTGCATACAACATAGTCCACGGTGTGCCTTCTCTCACTTCCTCCGTCACCACCTCCATCACAATATTTAACAGGAACGGACTTAATGCAGACCCTTAATGCAGGTGGTGATGGAGGAAGTGAGAGAAGGCACGCCGTGGACTATGTTGTATGCAGATGACATCAACCTGACATATTTCTCTGGTACCTTCTTCTCCCTTAGGCACCTCCAGACTTCTTGCATTGGCACTCTATCGTACGCTTTCTCCAGATCAATAAATACCAGATGTAGCTCCCGTTGCTTCTCTCGAAACTTTTCCATCATCTGTCGTACCCCAAAGATAGCATCTGTGGTCGATCGACCAGGCATGAAACCAAACTGTGAACTCCACCCCCTTAGTCTTCTATCAAGAATTTTTTCTAGGATTTTCATTGTGTGGAACATCAACTTTATTCCTCTGTAATTCTTACGGTCTTGTGCATCCCCTTTACCCTTGTAGATGGGGACAAGAGTACTTTTCCTCCATTGAGAATAACCACAGAGAATACTGCTTATTATTATTATTATTAAAAGAACATGTAAGACCACAGTAATAACTTTTTAATTAATAAGGTACAGATATTTCATACTAAAACTAATAGTACATCTTCAGTGTCACACAAACAGTTATAGGAATGGAATACAAGTAACGAACATTCAGTGGATCACCTATTAAAATACAATTGTTGCTGCATGCTAGGAAATGATAGAAAATAATAATTAATTAATATTTAAGATAATTGGTTTTTTATTGATTACATAAAATAAAAGTCTCCCAGATCTTTGAGAGAGAGAGAGACAATCATTTCGGTTTAAATTCGGTCAGTTTAAAATAGCTTCAAACCTTTCTTTAAAAAGGCATTCATATTTGAACCTGCATCTTTGGAGGAGAATAGCTTTATCCCACTGGATATTATGAGTAGTGTTCATACTGTGTTGTGCTAGATCAGACTTATGAGGTTTGTTGTATTCAATATAATATTGATGTTCTTTAATTCCTTTTTTGCACAGAACGGACATATTGGAAATATGTCCGAACGGACAGAATGGAAACAAAAGACATCTCTCTGTCTTTTGTTTCCATTCTGTGGAAGAAAGAATTAAAGAACATCAATATTATATCGAATACAACAAACCTCATAAGTCTGGTCTAGCATAACACAGTATTAACACTACTCATAATATCCAGTGGGATAAAGCTATTCTCCTCCATAGATGCAGGTTCGAATATGAATGCCTTTTTAAAGAAAGTTGTGAAGCTATTTTACACTGACCGAATTTAAACCGAAATGATTGTCTCTCTCTCGAAGATCTGGGAGACTTTTATTTT